>NC_027750.1:20472834-20484550 GCF_000695525.1 Brassica oleracea var. oleracea | reverse complement strand
CAAATTGTACACGGCCTGATATATCATTTGCTGTGAATCTTTTGGCAAGATTCAGCTCATCTCCAACCCGAAGACATTGGAATGGGATCAAACATGTTTTTCGTTACCTCCAAGGGACCATTGATTTAGGCTTATTTTATCCTAAAAGTTCAAAAGGTCAAATGGTTGGTTTTGCAGATGCAGGATATCTTTCAGATCCACACAAAGCCCGATCGCAAACAGGATACGTTTTTACGATCGGAGGCACTGCTATATCTTGGCGTTCCCAGAAACAAACGCTCGTGGCTACTTCTTCAAATCATGCTGAGATCATTGCACTCCATGAAGCAAGTAGAGAATGTGTATGGCTGAGATCAATGAGCCGACACATCTGTTCAAGCAGCGGGATTGGCGAAAATACGGAGCCAACTATTTTATATGAAGATAATGCAGCATGTGTTGCTCAAACAAAGGACGGATATATCAAAAGCGATAGAACGAAGCATATTCATCCGAAGTTCTTCTCATACACTCAAGAGCTCGTGAAGAAGAAAGAGATTGAAGTAAGATATGTCCAATCATGCGACAATGCAGCTGATCTCTTCACAAAATCACTTCCGACTTCGATATTCAGAAAACATGTTCGTAACATTGGAATGCATCATCAGAAGGATTTATGACTGCTCATTCGAGGGGGAGCTTACGTAGTTGTACTCTTTTTACCTTACTATGGTTTTTCCCATTGGGTTTTCCTAGAAAGGTTTTTAACGAGGCAACGAAGACGTTAAGCGAGAGTGGATAGTGACACCGGTCCCCAAGGGGGAGTGTTATGAGCCGCATATGTTGAAAATTATAAAGGATGTGGGGCCCGTTGCACTATTTGCACAGTTAATTTCTCTTCTATATAAACGATCGTTTCGATCGTTTATAAACACACCATTCCTTCTCCTTCTAATAACACATCCTCTCTTATTATCAGTGTTATCTTTTCATACGGGTATAAAATTTTGCCCTTATTTAAATTTCCTCGATACAATAAAATTCTAGTTTTTTTATAACAATAATTTAAATTTTAAAACTTTTATACGTGGGTATATCAGTACAAGAATGATTCTAAAAAAATGACATTTTCTAAACTAGTAGGTAAAGTTTTAGGTTTTTTGGATCCATCCTATCTCAAATTGGGTTAGGCCCAAAATATGTAAAGTCCAAATGAACTCAGTTTGAAAGACCTATTTTTGGACTTAAACAGTGGATGTTTAGTTTAGACCATGTAATAAATAGAGCAAAGAATATAGAAACACAGCCGTTGGACTCAAAAGTAGGACCTATACACAATACATCTCTAGGTAGATACTTTTTGTGAAAAGTCAGTCGTCGACCAAGCCCCACTTCTTTTCGATCTCATCTACTCTTGTCCATTTATTGATTATTTAAATATATAAAATAGATAAAAACAAAATGAGTTAGAAAATCAGAACGTTGGGCCAACTCTCGAGATCCCATTTAAATCTCTCTTGTTTGATTGATCTCCCCCCTCATCTTCAATAAACTAGCCGTTACATCTCTCTCTCTCTCTAAACCCTATTTCTCTTTACCTCCATCACAATGGCTGCTTCTGTACAAACTCCATCACCTAATCATACTAACAAGGTAAGTTTTTCTCTGTTATGAAATTTGGGTATGATTCAAAATCGAAGATTTTTCATGAAATCATCTCTGTTTCAACAGGAAAGTGGAAGCTTGATCATGGTTTCTGAATCTTCTCCATCCTCTGAAAAGCGTCTCTGGAGCAGTCTTCGTAACAGGATAGATGTTCTTCTCGATGAAAAGAGCAAAGACCACAAACTCATCTCTAACTCCCCATTGGTAGCTCAAAAGACTGTTGGAGAGTCAGAGAGAGCAAAGAGATTGAAGAATGACTCAATGCTTTTGCTTAAAGGGTTTGACTCTGTTTCTCATACTCTGTCTCAGCTTTCGAGTAATCTCGACAACGCTCTTCAGGTAAACTGAAAAATCGATTTTAATCTAATCACAAACTAGGATTGTTCATTTCCTGATGATGTATTGTGTTTCTGTAAACTCAGGGAGTTAGAGAACTAGCTAAGCCACCTACATTGTCTGAGATACTCCACTCTAATCTCAAAGCTGATAAGATACACCAACAACAACAGAGAAAGGAGGAAGAAGAAGAAGAGAGTAAAGGGAAGAAGAGGAAACATGACTCTGATGCTGAGTTCAAAGAAGATTCATCGGATGAAGATGAGAAGAGACCTAAAGAGAGGAAGACCATGAAAAGAGCTAAGAACGTAAAGACTCTTTAAAGTCTCTCTGTTTTTTTTTCTACTTCTTTTATACAAAGATTGAATGTTTGTTTCTTGCAGATTGCGATATCAATGGCAGCTAAAGCACATTCGCTTGCAAGAGAGCTTAAATCCATAAAATCTGACCTGAGTTTCATCCAAGAGCGTTGTGGATTGCTTGAAGAAGAGAACAAAAGACTCAGAGATGGTTTTGTGAAGAGCGTTAGACCTGAAGAAGATGATCTGGTACCGTACAACCTCCAAAAATGCTCTGTTTTCTGCTCTGTTTTCTATCTGATGATGATTTTTGATTATAGGTGAGGCTGCAATTAGAGGTGTTGCTTACGGAGAAAGCTAGGTTAGCCAACGAAAACGCGAACTTGGTTAGAGAGAATCAGTGTCTGCGCCAGATGGTAGAGTACCATCAGATCACATCTGAAGATCTCTCAGCTTCTTATGAACAAGTCGTCCAAGGTTTATGCTTAGATTTCTCATCCCCTTTTGCTGAAATCGATTATGGACAAGAAGAAGAGGAAACAACAGTTCTTGATGTCTCGAAATCTCTCATTGAAAGCTTTGAAAAAGCAGAAGAAGAACAACACTGATTGATAAAGACATTTTTTAGCAGTTTCTTGGTCCCAAGATATAATGCTGTAATATCATTCCACTGTTTGTCGTAATAACTGGATTAAGCCATAAGCTTTTGAGCAGTTTGTAATAAGTTTAGATAATAAACATTTATACTTAATATTTGCAATGTTCTTCTAAGAGTGAAAATCTCGAAAAGGCCAAACTAGATGGGGAAATTAGAGCATGATTATCCACAGAAACCCATTAATTATTTAAGTATTTAAATTTACTTAAGAATTCTAGTTAAGAAACTTTTCGATTTTGTGCTTCAATGGTAGTTTCTTAACTAAGGGTTTTTAAAAAAAAATTACTAAACTTGTTTTGATTAAAGATAAAATTTATTTATTAAATAAAACATATTAAAAGATAAAACTATATATGTTCTTTGGTTTTTCAAGTTATTCTTACATGATTTTGAATATTGGTATTTACAGACCTTCGAGATGACCAGCAATTCTTCGTAGATCATCCTGGTGCACTACCAATAACTACACATCAGGTATTGTCTTCAGAACGCATAGTTTCGCCATGAGTGCCATGTTCTTGATGAAAACAAAAGGGTCTAATGTTATTAAGAATTGAGCAGGGAGAGGAACTGAATAAACTGATTGGATCTGTAAACTGATTGGATCTGCGGTCTACATTGAATGTAGTTCCAAAACACAGCAGGTAGACATTATAAGAATCACTTGTCCTAGTTCCTATGTTTGGATAGACTCTAACTAACGTTTTTTTGGATTATACAGAATGTGAAGGCAGTGTTTCATGCAGCCATAAAAGTGGTGGTTCAGCCACCAAAGCAGAAGAAGAAAAGAAACAAGAACCGTAGCGTGATCTCTAAGGACTAGGAAGTAAACAAAAGGAAGAAGAAGATGATCTCGACTATTTGATTCGTCCTCATTTTACTATACGACAATTCCACCAGTGAAGAGAGACATTTTCCAGTAGCTTTTTGTATAGTTGCTAAAACAAGCTGTGTTGTTGTGTCTTTTACTCTTTGCTGGTGAATCCTTTAGAGTTCACGGTTGTTGGAATCGTTTCTTTAAAGTTTGCCAGACTTTGAAAAAAGTAGAACAAGATTAGTGTCAAAATAGGGAGATCATTCAAGTATTACTTATTCAAGTATTACTTATCTTTGTGGTTGTTACACAATTCGAGGAACTGTACAAGTTAAGGCCTAGCCTAAGCTGAGAAAGAACAAAACAATTATGTTGGACCTAGAACAGGACTGTGTATGGCAATGAAAAATTCCTACTTCAGACAAAAACTGAGAACTAGGAAAACAGGATTCCCCCGGCTTCTGCAAGTTCATGACCATGTCTTCATTCATAGTAGGCTTGGTAGAAACATTCTCTTGCCGCCTAGTACCAAGAAGCCAGTCATCGCTGTTGCTATTGTCTTCTTCAATGGAGAGACAAGGAAGAACAGGTTCATCAAACAGTGAACTGTACCGGGATTCTTTGCTTGTCTTATGTTTCTTTTTCTTCTTTGATTCAGAAAGAACTGCAGTCTTGTCACTATCAAGAGAAGCTGGGAGCAGATTCTCATCATGACCTGAGACAGAACTTGATATTTCAGTCCCTGAGGTGGAGCAAACACGATCCTCTTGAGGGACTTGAGGAACAACAACCTCAGCTTCTCTCGGTTTCTTGAAGACAAAGCGTATCCGTAGAGGATTACCAGTTACAGGCGTAGCTGCAAATGATTAAATGAACCATCTTCAGAAAATTACAATAGAGTTTTAAAAATGAAATTCATCTAGTTAAGAGAATAATAAACACAAACCTTTGATATTACTCTCAACAGAAGGAGAAGCGTCCCTTATTCTCTTCTTACTACTTTGGCTACCATCAGACAAATATTTCTCATGTTCTTCTGTCAAACAACTCTTCTCAAGTGGTTCACATTCATCAGACCTCTCTCTGTGGCGCGAAATCAAGCAAATCAATCGAAATAGAAGCGAACCCTGATTACTTTTTCTCGATTCGTATTGTCAATCTAAAAGAGAGAGAGAGAGAGAGAGAAAATAACAATTGGTTGAGAAAATAGTGGAGAGGGTAACTGACGAGATAGATCGGAGTGAGATCCATGGAGAGAGAGAAAGAGTGGATGGATGACTCTCATCTTCCAAGTATAGACAAACCCAGCTCAGATCTTCATCCAAGGGAAACCAATTGAACAAACAATTGCAGGGAATGAGAGCCATCGGAGAAGACAAAGAGTAACCGAAAAACAAAATTGAGGGCTGAGTGTTCTTTCAATGACACGTGCGCTCTTTCTCAATTTAAGGATTGGTCACCAAAAGTCCATATTAAGGATCAGATATTATATACAAAGGACGAGTTGAGAGAGAGAAAAGAGAGAGAAAGTAGATCTGCGGTGGTTTCGACGTTCGGCCGGCGCGTGAGCGTGCCTGCCGACGCCGGAGTCCATCATCCTTTAGTTTAACTGGTCCGGAGTTCTCTTCTCCTCGTCTCTTTCAGTGACCGCCTTGTCTGACCTCTGGCCAAACACCTTCCGCGGTGGTTCTGTTCTTGGAGTGAAGATGCGGTTGCTTGGAGGGTTGGCACGGTGAAGATGATAGTTGTTTGGGTTCTGTTTCCGGGAGGTGGAGGCTTCCACAGCTTCGCCGCCGCCGGTTCTTGTCGCCGCGAGGTGGAAGCTTCCTCAGCTTCGTCGTAGTCGGTTCTAGTCTCTGGGGGGTGAAGGCTTTCACGGTCTTGCTTCGCCTGCTTTAGTTTGCTTCGGTTAGTTGGATCGGTTCTGGTCCTGGTGGTGTTTTGAGTGTGTGGTTTGGCTCTTCGTTCGAAGTGGTCCGCGGTGTGATCTGTCGGATGAGCTCTCGATTGGATCGATGAGGCTCTCCGAAGGTTAGACAAAGCGGTGAAGAGAAGAAGAGGTCTCGTGGGTGGCCCTTTGGTGTCTCTGGTTTCGAGGTCGGGGGTGGTGAAACTACGGCGATGCTTCGACACGGTGGCGGTCAAGTCGAGACGGAAGTGGCGCGTGGCGTGCTGATGGGTCCTTATCCTTCCACGCGTCCGGTTTCCTTGATGCGCAGTCCGACAGAAATCAAGCGAGTTGGGTTTGGGCCGCCGACGGGTTAAGGTTGTAATAGTGGCCCACTAGAATCGGGCTTGGGTGTGGGTTGTTTGTATGGATGAGCTTGGATCTTTGTTGGGTTTTAAAAACTCTATTAATAATAAAATAATTTGGGAAAAAAAAAAAAAAAAAAGATCAGATATTATAGTTTAATTTACTTTTGATTTAATTAAATGATGTAATTTATTTAAAAACCATCTTAAGAAACTGCAATAATGATGCTCTTAGTCTCCAAGAAGAAAATGGGTTGTGTATGCATCTCTCATAAGTCTGTCTGCACGGGAAGATGGAGTTAACTTAACCTGGAAGAAGTTTAAATCATCTTTCAAGAAAATGAATTGACATGGAGAAGTTTTAGATTGTTTCGGGAAAGCCATTGATGCTGTGAAGTTTGCTTAATGCAGTGAGCAAGGAAATCGAGGAGCGGGGAAGCTTATGACAATCCTTCAAAAGGCTGGGCCATGTTAACATCAACTCTTCAATTCCTTGTTACCTAACGTTAAAGCTGTTGAAATGGTACTCATAGCTGAAGAGCGAATGAAAAAGGACGATGTAGAGTTAGATGAAACTAAGGAGCTCATAAGTCTAACAAGTCTAGAGCGCATGAGCAGGGCCAGTTCTAGGTCAAGCTAAATAAAACATAGGTCTATAGGGCCTACAACCTCCAAAATCTCAAGGCCGGTCCTGCGCGTGAGTCGTGACCAGTGGCGGATGTAGCTTTAGGGAGGGGGTCACTTGATCCCTATGAGTTTTATTACAGACAAAAATTACTTCTATTTCTGAGTTAAAAAATAGTGAAATGTTGAAAAGTTAGTACAATGACCCCGGTAACATTACCATCTCCAATGTATCTTCATATTTTTTCCTCTAAAATAGATAAACTCTATAATAGAGATTGATTTGTCTCCAATTTATTTATCTATTTCTTCCTCTAAAAAGAAATATTCTTGATATATTCTTTTCTAATTTTACAAATAGTACATTTTATTTGTGAAAGTTGAAAATCAACCCAATTTAGTTTAACATTCATAAAAATTATGATATTATTTACACTGAATATTTTTATAGAAACTATTATGTAAATAAAAATATGATTATATATTTATATAAACAGTATATTTTCACTAAAAATATTTATTTTGGTTATAATTGTTAAAGTAAAAAATTAAAGGATCATTTTGTGAATAAAAAATATGTCTCTATTAGCATCTCCAATGTAGACCTCTATAATTACTTCTGAAATAAAGATCTCTATAATAGAGGTGAAAATGCTCCAATGTATGCCTTTATAATAGAGTTGTTCTATTTTAGAGAAAAATATAGAAGAAAGTTACTTTTTACCTTTATATTTAGAGGTGAAAATAACATATCCCTATATTTTCCCCTATAAATAGAGGAACTCTATTATATAGATATACATTGGAACATTTTCACATCTATAATAGAGTTTCTCAATTTTATGGGAAAATATAGAGATAGAAATATAGGTGGGTTGAAGATGGTCTTATAGAGGAATGCTATTTCTTCCTCTAAATATAGAGGTGGAAATAGCAATCTCTATTTTAGAGGAAGATATATAGTATGGTTAGAGTGATTTTACCTCTAAATGATACCCCCTTCGTTTCAAAATAGATGATGTTTTGGAGAGTTTTAGATGTTTCAAAATACTTGATGTTTTGATATTTTATATTAGTTTTAGCTTTATTAAAAACTGTGTAACCAATGATGTTCTATAGGTTTTTTCATGATTGATTGAATTTGTTTTAGTTTATAATATTAATGCTATTTTTTAGGTAAAATTGTATTTTTTAATTCTTGTGCATTGAACCAAAACATCAACTATTTTGAAACATAGAAAGTATTATAGAGGCAAATACAGAGGTTGGCAGGAGATGTTCTAACTTAAACTTATGGTTTACTTTTGTTGACCCCGATGAGCTTTGTGGCTGGCTCAGCCACTGGTCGTGACTGAAATCTTGACCACCATTTCTTAGCCTGGAGGGGAAGGTTGTAGCTTGAGGAAATTCATGAAGCTTTTTTTCATATTTAGAGAGGAGTGATGATCAATTTTCTCGAGTTCTGAAATACTTTTCTTTGAAACAATTAGAGCTCGAGGAGAGTGATCTGTCCAAAGATGTACAGGAATGACATTGCTGGAAAAGATCCCTGTGAGTTTTTTTCTTTCTTTTTTTGGTTGTTGGTATCAATTTTTTTTTAATTATATTTGGTTCTTATCTCTATAGAATGATGATGATGTCAAATGATCTTGAGAGGTTGACTAACTGAAAAACCTACTTCTACTCTTCTTGTTGGGTAGTTATGACTTGTGTAAGCTTATGTAAGCTTCAAAGACTTGTGTTCAAAGTGGGTTTGTTCACTTCCAACAGTTGGTCAACTATTTTAACCATTATCCAGCATATTTTGATTTGCATATCTTAATAAAAATTAGGTGTTCAGAGTTTCACCTGTTAGTATTAAAATTTTAATTCTAATTAAATCATTTAGAAATTCATATTCGGTTATAATAACAATTAAAATGTTGCTTAAATTTTTTTTTTTGAATCTGACTATGATAAAATATTTTCTTTAGAATCGTGGTTTTAAACTTAAATATGAATAGTCTTCATGGTTCTATTAGTCACCAAATATTATAGGAGACTGTAACTTTCTAAGGTGTTAGGTAAACTATATTTGGTTTTCATAAAACATTGGATGTGTTTGAATCTTATTCTTCCTTTTATTTAAATTTTAAGTACATGGTTAATTGTGAAACTATAATTGGCAGGTTTAATCACACACTTCGTAATAAGAAATAACTAATCACTAAAGTTGCCTGCTCGATTCGCTACTGAAGTTTGATTTTGAGAGCCCACTTGGGGTAAGAATAAGATCAACTAATATAACTTCCTAATTTTTTTTGAAGAACTTGCGTTGGTTGGTGAAGGTTGTTAAGAAGAAGTGGCGCCGTTGGTCATTTGATTTTAGTTTTTATTTTCTCTCTCCTTTTAAATATGCATAATAGACTAATATTAATAAACATATTTTCTTTTGGTAATTTCTTGTATCGTAAATTCGTAACTAGCTCAAATACAATTTTACAACAAAAAAGTTAGATCTGTATCTCCTTAAGGTGTATGTTTCTCAAAGATCTCAAAGATTTTTTTATAAACCTTGGATAAGATGGCATATTCAATAAGTGACCATAATAACAAAAAAAAAACGAGAATGAGATTAACAAGAAAAAAAAGTAACGCGAAACAAAAATTCGAATTCTAAAAGAATAGGAAAGTTATAGTCTAATATGATAGAAAATACTTTTTACTACTTACTAATTGGTTTATGTATGATTAATTTTTCCATTGAAACAACTTGATTAAATAATCAGAAGGAGGCGTTTACCCAATATAACTCAACCCACTCCCAGACATGATTACCTTAATCTTTCTTAGAAACTATATAACTTTATTTTGTCGACATAAACGCTACAAGAAAACCTTTCTGTAACAACGAAGATTTACGAGGAAAATATTTTCCTCGTAAATTTACATGGCGTTTACAACGCAATTACGAGGAGTCAAAAATTCGTCGTAAACTCCATGTAACTTTACGACGAAAATGTTTCGTCGTAAACTCAGTGTAAGTTTACGACGAAAGTACGTGGAAAGAGAAATTTGTCGTAACCGTTACATCGACATTACAACGAAACATGTTACCGTTATATTTAGGTGAAAACGTGTATTCAATGTGCTTTAACTTACCTAAATTCGTTGTAAAGTGGTTGTAAATCCTATGTTAAAGACATGTAAAATCCATGTAAAACATTCCTTGTAAAATCGTTGTTATATTCAACAACAAATTTCTCTATATATATGTCATTTCCCACAACTCTCTTCCTCGCAACACAAAAACGAAAAAAAAAATCAGGAAAAGAAATTTTCAAAACAAAATCTAAGAAAAAAATGGCCGGTGGCGGTAGTATTTACGAGTTACGGAGTTGGATGTATTTGCACAAAGATTCCGACGGGAGGGTGACGAACGCATTTGTGAATGGGCTAGAGACATTCATGCACCAGGCAGGCTGTACACCGATCACGCAGGAAAGCGGTAAGATGTTCCGCCCCTGTCGGAAATGCAAGAATTCAAAATTTGCACGTAGTGAAACTGTATGGAAGCATTTAGTAAACATAGGATTTACACCACAGTACGTACTACATTTGGTATCAACATGGAGAGGGTTATGGGGGAAATGAAGCTAGTAGTAGTAAAGAGTATTTGCCAGAAGACAACGTGTCTGCTGAATCTTATTATGAGATTCAGAAATTGGTTTATAGTCTTGGGTTGCCTTCGGAGATGATTGATGTTTGCATCGACAACTGCATGATCTACTGGAAAGAAGATGACAAGTTAGAAGAGTGTTGATTCTGCAAAAAACCACGATTCAAACCGCAAGGCCGTGGGAGGAATAGGGTACCGTACCAAAGGATGTGGTACCTACTAATTACAGACAGATTGAAAAGATTATATCAATCTGAGAGGACTGCTGCATCGATGAGGTGGCATGCGGAACATGTCCAGAGAGATGGTGAGGTTGCACATCCATCAGACGCAAGAGCGTGGAAACATTTCAACAAGGTACACGCATATTTTGCTACAAATATTCGGAATGTCTATCTTGGGTTATGCATCGATGGATTTAGTCCATTTGGAATGTCTGGTAGAGAATATTCTTTGTGGCCAGTCATTCTTACGCCGTACAATTTACCACCGGGTATGTGCATGGAACAAGAATTTCTATTTTTGACCATATTAATCCCTGGGCCGAAGCATCCAAAACGGTCTCTTGATGTTTTTCTTCAACCGTTGATAGAAGAGCTAAAGCAATTGTGGTCGGAAGGGGTGAGGACGTACGATTATTCTTTGAAAAACAATTTTACGATGCGAGCAGTTCTGCTGTGGACGATAAGTGATTTCCCTGCTTATGGGATGTTGTCTGGCTGGACAACACATGGAAGATTATCTTGTCCATATTGTCTTGGATCGACGGATGCTTTTCAACTGAAGAATGGTAGGAAGAGTTGTTGGTTTGATTGTCATCGTCGCTTTCTTCCACTTTTCTATCCGTACAGAAGAAATAAGACATTGTTACGGCACAAAAAAATTGTCAGAGACAATCTTCCTCCATATCTCACCGGCCAGCAGATCGAAGCGGACATTGATTATTACGGAGCTCAGGAAACAGTTAAGGTTGGAGGAAACTGGCATGTTCCTGGAAATATGCCTGATGGGTATGGTGTCTCTCACAATTGGCATAAGAAGAGTATATTTTGGGAGCTACCCTATTGGAAGGATCTTCTCTTACGCCACAATCTGGATGTCATGCATATTGAGAAGAACTTTTTTGAGAAGATCATGAATACAATACTCAACGTCCTGGGAAGACAAAAGATAACAAAAAGTCACGGATAGACTTACTTGATATTTGCTCAAGAAGTGAGTTACATATCAAGAGCAATGGAAACATTCATGTTCCCATCTTCCGGTTGTCATCAATCGCCAAAACAACTTTGTTTGACTGGGTTGCATTAGAAGTTAAGTTTCTTGATGGTTATGTTTCAAATCTGTCAAGATGTGTTGAACGAGGTCAAAAGTTCTCCGGAATGAAGAGTCATGATTGTCATGTGTTTATGCAACGACTACTTCCATTT
>NC_027750.1:20459963-20472399 GCF_000695525.1 Brassica oleracea var. oleracea | reverse complement strand
AAGATATGATGATGGTGGAGTACCGACATCATATGCAATTGATGGTGTTCCTGACATTTTCTGCCAAATTGGACAGTTTGTTGGTAAAACGAAAGAAGTATGGTGGTCATGTGAAGAGGATAAACATAGTGCCCACACTTATATTCTGCTCAACTGCGAGGATGCAGTGACCCGTTACTTTGAAAGGTAAATATTTTTGTGAATGTTAATTTTATGAATTGAAGTTAATTATACATGACTTGATCATTTGTTTAATTTGCAGCATGTTTGTATCTCAAGTTGAAGAAGCAATACCAGGAATATCTGCAACTGTTGTAGACACACGGAAAGATAAGCACTTTGTCAGTACGAGATCCCGAAGAGTCCGATCCAAACCGTCAACAGCCGAGCAACCCCACCGACTACTTCGAGGATATGTAGTTTTTTTTTATATTTCTGTTTGTATTATGAATTTAAATATTATTGTATGACTTTTAAATGCCTTTTTAAAATATGTTTTTCATTTTCATATTTCATTTTAAAATTTAAAATATTTTTAATTCCGAATATTAAATATAAATTCAAATTTATTATTTATTAATTAATAATAATATAATAAGAATCGATGTAAACTCCTCGTAAACATTACATGGAGTTTACATCGAATGTTTACGAGTGATTAACATCGAAAGATTTACGAGGGTTTTACATCGAAATGTTTACGAGTGATTTACAACGAAAGTATTTACGTGTGCTGTACATTGAAATCATTACGTGAGTTTTACCACGAAATCTTACGTGTCGTTTACAACGAATTCTTTCCATGCGTTTTACGAGGAATATATTTCGTCGTAAACGTAAAGAGTCGTTTACAACGAAACCTCCGTTACGACAGATGTTTAACAACGAAACGTCTTTCGCGTTTAATTCGTTGTAACACCCCGTTTACGACGAATTTACAACGAATACTGTCCTTGTAAAAAATATGTTTTCTTGTAGTGAAATATTAATTAATTTTATATCATAACAGAACAATATAATGTAGATACTTCTCAAATGTTTTGAAGTAAAAAACTAAATTTACAATATAATTTAAATCGATATTTGATGTTTCATGTAGTTTATGTGAACACATAGTTAGAGCTAGATATTTCTATGGTAGAATTTATGTAAAAAACAAAAGTGATAGTCTAATAATTTATTGGCTTTGTCACACGATTACTACGCGATTCATATAAACATCTTAAGTCAGAAGTAAAAATTTAAAAATATTTTTTTTTATCTAAATAAAAGTTAAAACATAAATTGTTTGATATTAATTTTTTTATAAAAAGGAAAATTATAGTCTACTAGTTTTTGTCACAAAAATAACTTTCAATAAGGAAAATAATCAAAATACCTATTTTTTATTTTGAAAATTTTAATACTTTTTTTTTATGTTTTAAAATTTGTAACTCTATCCTCAAAACTCTTACCATTTAACTCTAAACCCTAAATCTATATTAATTAACCCTATGGTAAAAAAAGTGGGGGAGTTTTGAGGATAGAGTTTCAAATTTTAATGCACTCATAATTGTGTAAATGTATTTTTATTCTTTAATAAAACTTCTTTTGATTATTTTTCTCATTGAAAACTATTTTTGTACGCCAACGTTAAAAATGTATAAATGTATTTTTACTCTTTAATAAAAAATTTTCAAGTCATTTTTCTCTTGAAAACTATTTTTGTGACAAAAACTATTCTAAAGAATTTCTATAGAATTTATATTAATAACAAAAGTATAGTCTAATAGTTTCATTAATGTTAACTTTACCACATAATTAACATCTGGTTACATGAACAATGTGAGTCGTACGTAAGAATTAAAAACTTCTATGATAAAATTTATATAGAAACAAAACTATAGTCTGTTTGACAAAAAAACAAAACAAAACTATAGTCTATTAGTTTTTATTAATGTTGGCGTTACCTCATGATTACCACACAGTTTATGTGAATAATTAACCAAAAAGGAGATTATGTGATGTAAATGGTAGTTGTTTTATTTTATTTTTGTCTATATTGGAAATTGAAATAAAAGGGTGTGTAACTCTAGTTTCATCCTCTTCTAATAACTAAAAATAAAAATTCAAAAATGAAACCATTAATGTTCTTTTTCTGTTGTCAACAGAAAAAAATAATTCTTTTAACTAAAAAGTAAAAAACTTAAATGGTGGCATTAAAAACCTTATAGTATTATCCAAAAATAATAATACCAAGTTTGTCGTCATCGTCTCTCCCTTTACTTTCCAAACTCATCGTGAGTAATATTTATAGTTACGATTCAGGTAGTGTTCAAAAAAAAAGAAGTTACGATTCAGGTTAGAAGTTGGGCAAAATCAAACCTCTTCTCTTCTTTCTTTTTCTTTGTGGACCAAGAAAACTTCCCATTGATCCTCTCTTGATGTTCTTCTTCTTCTTACAAGATTAATTCAAAGTCATTTAACTTTTAAAAAATGGGTGACATCATCGGTCACAATGATAGGGAGATACGGTTGCCCTCTCATGTTCTCCAAGATCCCTTGTTTGATCATTCTAACAAACATCAGGTTTATATATAATTTTTATCTAAGTTTTACTAATTGATTATTATCATCATGTTAGTTTGATCTCGTTTTGTATATCAAAATCGTTCTTACCTTATTATTTTCTCTCATACAGTTGCATAACTCCTTCATCAACCACAGCCACCATGGCAGCGGGGGATTCCGTCGACCCGGTGCACCACCTTCAAATTCCTTCAGAGAAACTTTTCCTTGGGTAATTTATTTATTTTAGCAAACCCTTTATCAATTTTTTTATTTATTAAATGACTTTTTCTCAATATTTCTGTAAAATGATTTTTAGATCTTTTATCGATGGGGTTAGAAATATATTTTCAGGCATTACTATATACTTCAATTAATTTTACTTTTTGTTGTCCAAAATAAAATTATCTTACTGTTTGTGAAATTGATGTTATGAAGAACTATAATACATTGACAAACGCAGCAAAACAATTGGCAAATGAGTAAAAGAGAGGACCAAATGCAAGCATTTTTCTTGGTTCCGCCGGCCCGTAAAGCTTCTGGCACCGGAGTTTTTCTTCCAGCCAGCGCTTGTCATCTGCCAACCAAAAAAACAGGTTATTATAATGGAATTCTATAGTAATTAGACTCATCAATGTATTTATTTGATGTTATACTTTTTAGTTATGACAAAAAAAAATATTTGCCCACAGCCTGTTCAACGGTGCTTCTCCCGGTGCGTGTAGTTCAAGCTCTCAATCTCAACGTTCACAACAAGCGTATTCATGTTTCTCCCCGTTCAGGTTTTTTTTTCCTTCTGTTCATCCTTCTCTTTTTTTTCCTAATGCAGCACGTTAAGTAGAAAAAAATCAATATTTAAATATATACTTTATTTTGTTTTAAATGTAGAAATTTTTTTTCTCAGTTTAATGCATCAAGTTTCTCAATTTTTTTCTTTAAATGTAAAAATGCCAGAGAATAATTCGAAGAAGAAGAGCGAGATGGTGGAAACACCTGCGAACATTGAAGTCGAAACTCTGATTGATTCGCCGGAGAATCTTCTCCCGGAGGAATGGATTTATTGATGGCCAATGTTACTTATTAATGTGAATGAATAGAATCAAATAAAAAGATAAAGCAAGATTGTAATGTGGATTCTTGTGTCGTGTATGCTTGCCATTGGGTTAGTGTAATATACCCGAATAAGATCAACCCGTTTGTGACTTGTGCATATTCATTTTGTTAAAAGGTCGAATCAAGAATGAATTAGACTTCTTCATTTGATGCAAAAGTAAACATATAACTTATTTTAGGCCTCTTTTTTGGCACAAAACTTTTGGCTTCTAACATGAAACCTTTTTCTTGGTAAGAAGAGAAAAATTCATAAGTGTTACATACTACAAGAACAAGCAAATAATTTCAATATAAAGCATACACTTCTAATTTTATCTCATTAAATGATTTAATTGTGACACCAGTATAATTGTGGAAGACTAAAATTTTGAATGTCAAAATAAATTTGCAAGTGAACATTGCAAAATACACTAAGAGTGGTAAATGGTGGTAAAAATTAACTCGTGCAATATATAAATTGTTGGTTTTGGATTTGATTTCTGTCAAAAGTTAAATTGATGATATTTGGTGAGATGAAGATAGAGTTATGTTTTAGGTTTCATAAAAAATCTGTAGTTCGTCAAGAAAATATTTGGTTAAAAATATATATATATTTGGTTTTTAATATAATTATAAAATTTAAAAATATTTTGAAAAGAAAAAAATTATAATAGAGAAAAAGATAACACTCGATGGCAGAGGAAGAAATAAAGATGTCTTTGCAGTACATTTTGTCTATTCTAATATTTAGAGATGAAAAAAATGAGTTAGGCTGTACAAAAAATCCGAATCCGAACTCGATCCGAAAAATTAGTACCAAACCTGAACCCGATCTAAAAAGTAGTACCGAATCTGAACCGAAATTGATTAAATATCCCAACGGGTTCAAAATTTTGGTATCTCTAGAACCGAAACCGAACCCGACCTGAACCGAAATATTTTGGGTACCCGAATGTATCCGAAATAGATTTATATACTTAAATATGTTAATTATCTTTAGATTTTATGTATATATATTAAAAACATCCAAAACATACGAGATACTTTTAAGTTGTCCCAAAAATATTTAAAATAGAAATAGTCAAAAGTAAATGTCTAAAATAGCTAAAATATACTCAAAACACCAAAAATACTTGAAATATCTACTGATTATTTATCCAAATATTCAAACCAAACGAATTTATATGTTAAGTTTAGGTATTTTGACATTTGTTATTCAAATTTATACGTAATATATTTTTTCGTTTATTGATTTTGAGAAATTTAGAGTATACAGTAGAACCTCTATAAATTAATAATCTTGATAAATTAATAAATTTTGTTTGTCCTAACTTGGGCCGGTTCAAAATTTGACACAAATAGATAAAATAATAAGATAATATTTTTTTTAGAAAATTCTATGTAAATATTTGGTCTCATTAAAATTATAAATTAATAATTTTATGCATAGATATTTTATATAAATAAGGACCTATTACTATATGGTTTATTTTATATTAACAATAGAATTATTTTTATATTTTCTCAACACTTAATACATTTTTGATGAGATTTAGTAATATTTGATCTAAACCCACATTTAAGTTCTATGCAATATATATTATATACACCAAATAATATAATAAAATTAATATAAATGTCAAATTAAAAAAAAAAAATTAATGTCTATACACTAGAATCAAATATTTTTCTTATCTTAGAATAAATATATCTTAAAATAATAAATCTAAATAAGAATTTTTTTGTAAATTAATATCTCTATAAATTAATAAAATTTTAAAGTCCCAACATTATTAATCTATAGAGGTTATAATGTATAATAAATTTTAAATTTTTTAAAGTAAATTAAATGGATTATCAGAACCCGAACCGAACCTGCAAAGATCCGAACTTAATCCGAACCGAAATTTAGAAATACCCGAATGAGACTGAAACCTTTGACCCCGAAAATCTGGAATCCGGTATCCGAACGCCCACCCCTAAAAATGAGGATGAGCTGAAGTTAGAAATTAGTTGGGCTTCTCCCCTGTCAACAAAAAAAAACATGGCAGAAGTGTATTTTCTTAAACGGGGTTGTTTTGGATAATTTAAAACTAAGATGCGTGTTTTTCGTAGATTCCTATGTTACATGGAAATGGAAGCGGGTATGTGGAACCGGAAGCGGATGGAAGCGCGGAAGCGAGTTTTTTAAAAAGTTAGGAAGTGGGTACGTGTTGGAAGCGTATCCATATATATATATATATATATATATATATATAAGATTAAAAATCTAGAACTAAAAATTATATGATCTAAATTTAAAATAAAGTATTTATTCATTTATAATAATTTCAAAATGATTTTATATTAAAACTGTAATACACATAAATTAAATTTAAAATTAATTAGTTATATTAATTATTTCAAAACAAATCGGAGAAAATTGCAAATATTTAAAGAATTGGCGGTGTTGGACAGAGTCTTTAAATTTCTTAAAAGTACCCAATGGTTATTCTGTTATCTTCCTCCCGCTTCTTGCCATTGCTGTATCGAGCTCTCCCTAGAAAGAGAAAAGCCCTAGATCTCTTCATCTCTCGCCATGAAGCTCGTAAGGTATGTAATTTATTTGTTATCTGCTAATCTTTTTCGCTTTCTATCTTTCTCTGATTTGAGTAATTTTTTTGTTTGCTTGATTTCGAATGGGGATTTTGATTATTCGCAGGTTTTTGATGAAATTGAACAATGAAACAGTTTCAGTAGAGCTTAAGAACGGAACCATAGTTCACGGAACCATCACAGGTACACGCTTCATGTACCATGGACCTGTGTTGCTTTTTAGCTTTTAGATTAGACAAAGTGTTGATTTTTTTTTCTAATCCCTAGGAATGCTTTGTTGATTTCAAACTAAGTGAACACTGGTCGTGTCAGATGCAGAGGAAACACTAGTTCTTGTGCTCACTGATCAGATAGGTTAGTTTTTCTTCTGCTTTTACAAACACTCCGTCTGTGAGCTTAGCCAGAGGGTTTGATTTTGTAGGAATCAAACCTCGAGCAAAGATGACACACTAGATTTTGCTATACATTCGAGATTTGTGATGTTGTTGTTTTGTACTTCTTCAGAGTATAGTTATTCGTAAGCAGTAGTGTACCAATTCTATGAAATACTTCTTCTTCAAACTTTGGTCACCCATGAGATAGTTTAGTTTCAACCAGTTGTAGTAGTGTCACAGTTTCTGAGGTTTATTCTGTTACAAGCGGTTACGCCTAACGAATTTTGAGTTTAGGCTAAACTTGATTTTTAACGTAGAAGAATGCATTGTCGTTTGCAAGAACTGAATGCATCTTCTTGAGTCAGCTGTATTGAAATCATGGTTTATGAGAATGTTTAGTTCTTCTTTTACAATCTGACCACCCTTAAGCAGCACCATTCGAGAAGAAACATGATCATTGTGTGGTACTTGAGATTAGCACTTGAAACTTGAAAGTCCCTCTTCTTTTTCTTTCCTTGTAAAGATGATCTCTGAATTCTTATAGAATAGTTACGATATAGCTTGTTTCTGTATCTCTTTTAGTCTCATTTACTGATTGGTTTCCTTAAGCAATACAAGTTGTCTCTACTGTTAATGTTTCTTATGCCGTCATCTTGGTTAGAATGCAAGCATCACTAGGCGGTTAATATCTACTTATCATGCAGGTGTAGATGTTGGTATGAACACTCACTTAAAAGCAGTGTAACTCACTTTGAAAGGGAAGAATCCAGTCGCGTTAGACCACTTAAGTGTCAGGGGAAACAACATTCGCTATTATATTCTTCCGGACTCCTTGAATCTCGAGACTTTGCTGGTCGAAGACACACCAAGAATCAAACCGAAAAAACCAACTGCAGGTAACATACAAGCATCATCTTTCTCCACTTCTCCGTTCATTCTTAACCACGCCTTTTGGTTTTATTGCTTGCCTCTTCTCATCATCTCTTTTTTGTTGTCATTGGTATCAGGAAAAGTTCCACCAGGTGGTCGTGGACGTGGACGTGGGCGTGGAAGAGGTCGTGGACGTGGCGGCCGGGGTGGTCGTTAAGCACTATGCAGTGATCCGAAGTATGATCTATCTTCTTATCTTATAACTTTTCATGATTTTGAGATTTGATACGTTATTACCAAACTAATCAAACACGGAAACAGTCACTTTCATTTATTACTGAGTTCATTACTTTATTACATAATTTGATAAGACTCGAAAGGTTCGAGATTATTGAGTTTTTTGACCTTTTCCAAGAATCTGGATAAAGTCAAAAGATTAAACTAAGACAGAGCCGGTCATCACAGTCACAGCTTTGCCAGTGAGCAAGACCCTCTGCTTCTCCTTATCATAACGAACCTTCAGTTCTCCATTCCTATGCAAAGCCTACAAAAACATTTGCTGAATCATTAAACTGTGTGGTGCTTCTTAGCTTTCAGAATGTTAGCAAGTTTCATAGAGAGAGAGAGGAGTCACCGCGTAGGTGATGAAATGATGAAATCAAATTTGTTAATCTTGAGATCCATTATGGGCTAATGAATAGGCTGCACTTCCACATGCAGAGTCCTGAACAATCGTTTTAGGGATTAAAGTAGAACTAAACTTCTCCATGGGTTTCTTCACAACTGACCATGTCTCACCCAAGCCCGGCTGAAATAACTGATGGACCTTGTACTAAGATTAAAAAGTTTTTTCCAAACTGTAGATATACTATTGTAAATTTGAAATTAGGACCCTAATCATATGTTTTTAATAAAATAGGATCCTAATTTTGTAAACAAAATTGTCAAAAAATGAAGGGCTTAGTGCAAATGCGCTCTGGTCTCGCCCCTTGCTCTATCTTTCACTTTGTTGTTATGTTTTTCGTTATTGCTTTACCATCTTACTGTGGAGCATGCTTCGGGTGTCGCATTTCATAATATTGTCCAAAAAGGCCTCGTTTGTTTCAAAAACAATTTCTTGCGTTTACATGAGAAACAAAAAAGATAAAGAAAAAGTAAATATCAAACATTTGTTCAGTTTTACAAAAATAGTTTGGTAAAATGCGTTAACGTCAAACACAGATGGAATGGCGTTTAGGTTCGCAACTGACAAACAAAAATTGATCAATATGCCCGAGGTTTAGGTTCATTTGAAAAGGAAAAATACCAATGTAAATGTAAATGTAGAACGCAAATGCAAACATAACTTACCAGTTTTTGTTCCTAACTTTATCTATTTCGATTCTTTTCCAGTTTCTTTTTTGTTTGATTGTTTTTCTATCCCACATGTGAATGGGCCATATTCTTTAAGTTCTCATCAATTTGATATTCAATAAAAAAAAACATGATTGACTAAATGTTATTTTTTTCCTAGAAAGGAAAAAGAAAAAACAAAAGTAGTAATTTTAATAATGGGGCAGGTGGGCTCTCTCGTCTCTTGAACTACAATAGCCAATTAGCCACACACATAAACAAAGGATCGGAAACAGCCTTCAATTACAGTCACGGCTTTGCCTGCCTCTGTAGTGCTTCTCCTAATTACAGTCATGGATCTTAATTCATCTGAATGAATACTAATTGTTTCTCTCCTACCGAAACCTAAGCATATTTTCAAGAACTCAAAATGATTCTCTAGGAAGCAACTCAATACTACTTAAAAAATTAAAGATATTTTAGTGAGCTAACTTGGTACGTAGGCTAAGAAATAACATTTATTCATCTTGAAGCTCCAGTAATGTGCTCATGCCAAATTCATAGTTCCACAGCGAGGTCTTGAACATTTATATATATAATCCATTCTTAGTTGTTCCAAGATGGAAGCGCACCTTGCAAACAAGTGCATGTGAGACTGAATCGAAAGTCTTAAGAAAGTTTGGATGCTACTGATGCAATTCTCAGTATGTTATATGGCAGGAGTATACAACATTCAGAAGCTGAAAGATTCATAAGCTAGTAGCATTAAGAACAACTAACAACTAAAGACAGTACTTATTGAAGTATACAGAAATCAATTGTGAAAATCTTCAAATAAACCACAGATGATGCTTAGTCCACAGATGATGATAGTATTCCACAGAGATATGGATGGATCATAACATGGGGAATTTTTTTTTTCTTTCCTAGTTACATTTGGTGTTTTTATGGTGCTTCTCCTAGTTTTTTCTTCTTGCATTTGCTCCAAAATTTTTTTTTTATGATTTGTTTTGTTTTTTTAGAGAGAAATAACGATTTGTTTCTTTGTTAGCAAGTGATGAGCACACATGAAGAAGCAGAGTATCAACCAATACACATAACATAATCAATTGATCTCAAGCAATACATAAGCAGCCAGACAGACCTCTTGGTATTAATCTAATATAATGAAATATGCATAGGAGATCTGATTTGGTTGTCCCATTTATTACATCACAGAAAGGAGCACCATATCTTCTCTTGTTGATTCACATCATCTACTAGACAGATCTACTAGTACTAAATTACACATAATCAACAAGATAATACTAAAATAATAGAAAAAGATGCAATGGAGATCTGATTTGGTTGCCCCCTTGACTACGTGAGGAGAACCAAATCTTCAAATACTGTTTTAATAAAACACAGACATATCACGTGTAAATAGTCAGAAGAAAAATCACATATTAAAATATGAGACGAATCAAAGTATAGGAAGCAGCTGTAACAAATAATGGCCGGAGCACTAAGGTATAGATTTTATTATATTTCATCTTTATAAGAACTTGCTTTGTGACACAACGTTGTTGCAACTTGCAAGTCTGATATAGAAACGCCACTCTGCAACAGTCACTGCCTTTTATTATAACGAACATATGCATTGTTTTATCAAGAATCTGATCAAACTTTTGGCAACATGTCAATGGTTATACTAAGACAGAGCCTTTCATCACAGTCACAGCTTTGCCAATAAGCAAGACCCTCTGCTTCTCCTTATCAAAATGAATCTTGACTGTTCCGCTCCTAGGCGAAGCCTAAAAACCAAGTTTCCAAGATTTTAATCACAATCAGTAAGGCAAGTAAACATTTTAGCGTTAAAATGCTTGTTAGAGAGAGGGTACTGACCGCGTAAGCCAGGAAGTCACATTTGTTCATCTTGAGGCTCCAATAATCTGCTAATGCACAATGTGCACTTCCACAGACAGGGCTCTGAATTAACACAAGCAACATAGGTGTGATTCGTAGAATCTATCCATTAACAAATGTAAATACAGATGAACATTTGATATTTTAACCTCATCAACTCCTATCTTGGGGCCGAAGACACGAGAAATGAAATCATAGGCAGATCCCGGAGGAGCAGCAGCAGTAACAACTAACATTTTACCGGGACATTTCAAGATATCATCCCTTATTGGCTGCAGTTCTTTGACAGATTCCCAAGATGGAAGTACAACCTGTGTAATCAGTATATATAATTAATAGAAAATACCATATAATAAGTGTAAAACGATTCTCTTAAAAATTGTAAAAGGAAAAATCTCCAAAATAGCGCTAACTAAAAATTAAAATATTTTATATTTTATGTTTGGATTTGGATTTTTTTTACTGATCATGGTTTATGATTTAGTATTTGAGAGGTGGAATTAGAGTTTATATGTTTTTTTATAAACTTGAAAAATGCTATTTTTTTAGATTTGTCCTTAGTAATAATGCTTAAAATATTCAAACAATAATGCAAATAGGTTTTTAAAGGTTCTTGAAGTACATACGATGATTTTATCGGTTGAAGCAGCCTTTGGAGCTCCATTCAAGGCTTTTGAGATGGTGCTATCTGTTGTAGTTCCTTTGATGTCAACAATGGTAGCCCCGCTTAAGGCTTTGGAGAAGATGGAGACATCATTTGAGTTGTACTCACATGTAAGAATCTCAGGTAAACTCAGTTCGACCAAGAAGGATCCTTCTTCTGGAACCTTTTTAGCAATCAGAATCCCAGATTGGGTAGCAAACTCGACTATGTCAGAGGAACCAACCAAACCGTTTGAGAAGAGAATGTGAGCAGATGCTAATGTTGCATGGGCACAAATATCCATCTGTCAAAAAAAAATGGTGACTGATAATCTAAATGAATGCAAATCATAAGTGATTCAAAGAACGGTGCAAGACCTCGACTAAGCGTGTGAACCACCGGAGTATGAAACGTGGGGGATAAAGAGGATGGGATCCGGTGATCGGAGTAAGAAAACTGTTGGGTCCCTCCTAGATGGAGAGAACCAAGTGGGCATGAGACATAATAATAATTCTCATGACCCTTTGCACTGTAGACTCACAATAATAGAGTTTAGAGAGAGAGACAAAAGAGAGAAAGAAGAGAGAAGGAGGAGAAAACTCGTCAGGCTATTTCAAGACTGGTTTTGGAGGATCAAACGGAACTTGATCGGGCTGATATTTTTGTGGGAAGCTTCTTCAGTCAGTGGGTTAGAGATTCACCGAAGGGATTTGGATTTCAACGGTTGGATCTTCTGTTGTCTGGGTTTTAGTGAAGCTGGTCGTCACAGTTCTTCAGCGGGACAGTCTTGGGTGTTTGGTAAATCCAACGGTGAGATCTTCTCTTATTGAGCTGAAACTTTGCAGAGGTATTGTCGACTTGTTTATCTTGGGTTTGTACGGTTGGATTAGTTTCTTGAAGCCGAAATCCTTGTGAGCTGAGGTCGTTTGGTTGCTGCCGGTTTTGAAGCTTTGTGTTGCTTTCTTGTTGTTGTTGTTTGTGTTGGAGATAGCTCTTTGTAGCTAGACTCTCTGTTCTGTTCAGGCTGTTGAACAGGGAGGACGTGGTTGTACTCATACCATTTATATAGTGGATTTTT
>NC_027750.1:20435908-20455917 GCF_000695525.1 Brassica oleracea var. oleracea | reverse complement strand
AAAAATTGTGTGTCTCATTTAGTTATCGCAACTTTGATATCTTGCCATCGTCGAAGTATTTTCCTCACAGGTTCGCACAAGGTCAGGGGAACACGACCGTGACATTCCGCTGCGCCGTGTGTCTTTCCCCAACAAAAACAAGTCATGGGAAGGTTGAACTCAGCGGCGAGGGACTGAAGCCAAGAGTCGTCTCTCTTGTTCTCCCCATCAAGAAAGCACACTACTGCTGGGTTCCCTTTGAAGGCTGAGTCAGTGAATGCATCAACCTGTTTATCAACCATCATCAATCTTGAGAAGCTTAAAAAACATTATCACCTTATTAGAAAGAGAGAGAGAAAAAATACAAAGAAGAAGAAGATAGATCAGTTACCACAAAGTAGTTCACAGGCTTCTTCATGATCATATTTATGGCCACACCTCTTCTTCTTTCTTTTGATATCTGCCTCTTTACAACTTTCGCACACAGTTATATATACCAGAACATAAATGTAGAAATAAGACCTTGATTGTTTTAGAGTCAAGTTCTGCGTTTGCGTTTACACGAGAAACATGTTTTTAATATCATTTTCTGTTTCTTTATTAAAAGAATTTTGTGAATGCCAAGTAAACATAAACAAACAATATAAGAGAGACCTAAAATCATAGTTTCGGAAGAAAATAAACAAAAGAGACGTAAGAGCATCTCCGATGTAAAATTTCATTTTTTCTTCTAAAATAGAGTAAAAATGGATATTGAGTAAAAATGCTACAACCCCACTTTATTTCCACTCCATAATAAAATAATGAACAAACAAAAAATAGATTACTCTATAAATATAGTAAACTCTATTACGGAGTGAGATACGAAGTTGGGTTGGAGCATTTCTTACTTCACATCCACTTTTATTCTATTTTAGGGCATCTCCATCCCCACTCGATAATTTACTGCAAAATGGAGTGTAAATACAGTAACGAAGAAACAAAAGAATGATTATTCCATAAATAGAGTGATTTTTTATTGTTTGTTCATACTCCATATTTGGAGTAAACTATGGAGTGGAGATGTCTCCATGAGCCGTTTTAGTTTTGGAGTTCTAAAAGTACATATACATATATATATATATATATACCAGGTAGTAATCCGCGCCTTGCGCGGAATGTGATTATTAGTTTTGTTATTTTCTAATAAAGAAATATTAAATCTATTTAATTTCGATATCAATTCGGTTTTAGGTTTTTTTTTTTGGTTTTTAATCTCCTAAAATATAGTTATAATTCTAAATCAATATTTATTTTTGTTCAAATTGTATCCGTAAATAGGGGTGGCACGTATCGAATATTCAGGTATTTGGAGGTATTAGTGTTGATTCGATCTGTAGCCACCCGGATATTTGGTGTCTCGGATATCCAAAAAAATTTAGAATTTTCACGGATATCCGATTTGATCCGTAAATAAATTTCAAAAATAAATAAAAAATATAAATATAATATAATATAATAATATTTCATTAAAAAAATAAATTATTATTTAACCTTTTAAATTCTAATTACCTAAATGTAATTTCAATTTGATTTTTTTTTTTTTGAAAAAAGGGTTATCAACAAAATTGTTGCTTCCATAGATGTACTTCTTTTTGGAAAATTCATAATAATTGTATTTTTTTTTTTGTAAACCGTAATTGTTTTACCATTCTTTAAAAAACTGTCTTAATAAAATAGCAGTTGGCAAAAAAAAAGTTTTATCCTTCTAATTTTTTTTCTTCAACTATTACACGCCTAATTTCTGGTCTCCATTTTATCCAGCTACCAAATGTGACTAAAATAGTATTTAGTTTTGATATAAAAATAAATAAAACACTATCATTTGATTAAAACAAAATAATTTAAATGCAAACAAAAGCTGGTCCGTGCGATATACTAGTATATTCTAACTTCCCTACACCACTCATTTGCCAGCGTGTAGCTAAATAAGGCCACGAAAATAATTATGGACTATGTAAACCAAAAATCTACCGCTCAAAAATATTAAAAACTAACAGTTAAAAGATGGGGATAAGATATCATTACCATATCCATGTGGAAGATGAGTTTATCACTTTTCATAAAGCTTTTTTTAATTAAGATCGGCCTATTTAGAAAAAGGAAAGTAAGGAAATAAAAAGAAAGAAAAGAGAAATTAAGATCGGCCTATTCATAAAACTTTTACCCCAGCCTAGCACGTACATAAACAAGGAAGCATCTTAAGACAAAAATACATATACAACTTTTTACCAAAAATGTCGAGAAAACCAAATTCTCTCATAACCATTTCATTTTGTAACTTAATTCTCTCGTAAGCTAACTACGATTGGCTTGATCCATTTTTAAATGTTACATAGGCAATCATTTACAAAGTTTTATATGTATTTTCTCATAAGCTCCGTCCTGGACGCTCAAATTGCTTCGTCATTTTTCTTTATTTATTTGGAATACCAACTTTCCTTCTCTCCTTTTAATGCGAACGCTACAATTCTCACAGTCAATGTTAGCTCGAAAACGAGTCAACGAGTCCATTCCAAGAATTTTGTTGTACCATTTATCTGGTAATTCGCTCAATCTACCCAAGATATCTACGCCCTCCACCATATTGACACATCTTGATAAATGATATCCGACTTAAAAATCATCGTCTGTTGTATGATCCAATCTGATGCCTTCTTAAATCTATTCTTAGACATCCAATGCTAGACAATATCCTGACACACAAAGGAAAGGAATGCGACATCAATAGTGTGGGCGTCACCACCCCGCCACTAACTGCTTCCCGCAGACCTAACCTTTCTTTCATATAATAATGCAGTGTTCAATAGCTGAATTTTCCTAAATTAGCTTTGTGGTCCCATTTTTTCCATACTTATACTCTGATCTTTGTATATGATTGGTTTACCGTCATTTAACCTGATTTTGAATCGTTCCAAATTCTCATTGAACACATCTACACTTAGTCTAAATCCAACTTATTCATCTCAATTTTCATGACTACAAGTGTTTTACTTTGAATAAATTCGTCGAAGAATAAAACCTTCTATTACAATTATAAATACTGGAAGCGGGTATACATACATCAGTTTCCACATACCAGGAAAACGAGCATATAAACCCATTAGCCATGGATGATTGGACACGTTACACATATATCTGCAAAAAAACTATGGAAAAATTAACTCAAGTTAGTCCGTTACAACTCCTTTCTTGTGTGCCATATGACAATATGTTTACGTACACGTATACCACGTACTGATTTGTCAAAAGCACGTACGGGTAATTCCACAAATAACAAATACGAGTTTTCTTGATTATTTTATCTGTAAATACGTTTGAAGTCCATCGAATGTGAAATTTTAAGGTAATGGTTGATGCTACTGTTGATAAAATCAAAGAGGGTAGATAAAACAGAGGTCTCCCCTTTCAATAACTAATGACCACGTTATACTTACGCTGAAAAATATATTGCCTTGAAGAACTTGTTGTGACTAGTTAGAAGAAGGAAAAAACTGAGATGACAACAACAGACGTGAACGTGCAAGTCGTTTCCATCCTAGCCTAAGGTGAAACCTAAGGCTCCTAATCGAATTTAAGAGCGGGGGCCAAACATTTCTGTCATCACCGGCCAACTTAGAGGCATGAGAATAATGTGTTGATGAATTTGATCCAAGCGTTCATTGGCCAAGAACAAATCATAAGGTCTTGATAAAGCCACCAATAAATATCCAATCAAGTGAACCTGATAAGATTACCTAATATCCAATGAAGTCCACTCCCAAGCCGTATGTAAGGTGTAAACTGAAAGGCAAATGCCTTAGATCCCTTTTTGTGAATAAAACCTAAAATTAACAGTGAATTAGGTCAATATCCATAGAAAACATGTTAATTAGGAAACTACACTGGACTGTAGCAAAACTGCAAAAGGATGAGAAGAACTACCGTTAGAATCTAGAGTAACTTATCACACGTGAAAAATGTAGGTCATGTGCTGGCATAAAGGTGGCAATGCTAATCTGGAAAGATTTCGTTTCCTCTACTTGCACTAAAAACGTTGTGTATTGCCAACTTGTATTTTGTTTGTATTCGTTTAAAATTTTATTAGAATTTGGCAACACATACACAATCGCAGGATCACAAGTGCTTAGATGAAAGCATGTGGAGAGGTGTTTCTCTCTCTAAAAATAGAGAAAGGGTGAAAAAGTGGCTAAAAAGATTCTTCTCAAATGAAGAGTGAGTCCTTATTTATAGAACGAAGAGATTTAAGATTTCCTAGTCACCTCCTTTTAAATGGACTGAGCCCATTATCTTATAGGCCTTGTTGGGGGCAAAGTGTAGCATCCCCGTCCCGCAGTCTGAACTGGATCAGTCCAAGGTCGGACTGATCAGACATGATAGACATGTTGGACATTACATCTGGATAGTACTGGTCAGGTTAAGACGATACTGTCGGTCCGAACATAGCAGTTGAGCTTGTCGGACTAATCTGGACGGATTCAGACAAGGCAGTTGGACTTATCATTCGAGATCCGTTAGTCAATGTGGGGACTGACTGGTATACGTTTTGACGGGAACATATACTGAGCTGAACATGAACTGATTAGCTAAGTTTACGGACAGTTGAGTTCTGGTACTGCTAAGGCGGTTATATAGAGTAGTTGGAACTGCCAGGAGTTACTGGGGAAACCGTCAAGGACGGTTACGGACTGATAAGAAACCGCCCGAGAGAAGTTACTGATGGGATTAAGTGCGGGAGCAGTTGAGTAAAACGGTTATGGGCGGTTAAGGCCGAGAAGTAACCGCCCAAACTCCTTTTAATTGAAATCCCGCGGATCAGAAGGTCGGGGGCTTCGGGACACGGTTCTGGAGAGCAAACAGAGAGAAAAGAACCGAGGGAGAGGGTGATTCTGAACGAAAAGAGAGATGGCCGGAAGGCTGATCGAAGTTTCAATTTAGCAGCCATGGGTCTGTCTATTTCACTGCGACTCCGTCTCAACAGATCACGATCGGATCGCGACTGGGATACAGAGAAACGAACAGAGAGAGAACGCGGATCGAGAGAGAGACTGAGTTCGCGGAGAAGGACCGATCGGGTTCTAACCCAACCGTCGGAGAGCAATGGTGCTTGTACGGCTTAGTCTGAGTCGTAAAAGGTGAGCCGCGTACTGAGCAATGGATTACGATGGTTCGAGGTGTATATACTGGTGGATATGACGGTTACTATCCGCGGGACCATGCGTAAGCCTTGAGAAAGGGACTATTGTCTTAGTCTGTGCGACTTGAGCCGTGTACTGGTCGTGCGTGTGGTGTGTTCTTGATGGATCGATTGGTATCAAGTCATCTGTTGGTTGGATCAAGAAGAGTTTAGATCTGTACGTGTGCTGGGATGCTGGAGGATGGCTGTGGAGCCGAGTATGTACTGACTGATTGAGAGGCGATCAGAGACTGGTCCGGGAGCGCTAGCAAGGCTGGTGAACTGTCTGTTCTGGATGGCTGGTTGGAGACCAAGCCGTCTCTCCTGTTTACTTGGTCATGTGGGGATGGTTGGCTGAGTGACTAAGGAACAAGGGGATTCGGTTAAGTATCTGATCGAACTGGCTGGATAAGACGGATGAGAGGCATGAAGACAACAAGGAAGGATGTATGGATGGATTATCAGATAACAAAGCACCAGGGCAGTAAGGTACATGTTTACAATGCTGCGATTACTAGTAGATTGCTTGGTTGTTGGATTAGACTACCCTGTGTACTGAACTGAACCTCATAGAGGAAAAGTGGAATAAAATCCTAAATTAGAGAAAAATCGGGTATCGATCATGTTTGGTCGAGGGAAGCGAACTGGGGTCGTACTGGTGGTAAGGAAAACCGGGTCGGGGCCCTACAAGTGGTATCAGAGCGATGACGGTTCTAGGACAGAGTTTGAAGGATGATACAAGATTTTTCTAGACCGAACGGACGCGGAAAATGCTAAGCGCGAGCATTGGATAACCGACGAGAGACTTGATCTTGGGAGTGATCAAGTCGGACTTACACTTTGAATGGGCAAATGTAAGTTAGAAGTCTAACTGTAAAGAAACCGGAGATAAGATCATTGATGAATGATTGGATTGGTTGAATGAAGTCTGAGTTAAGATCATTTGGAGAATGATCGGATTGCTTAAGGTGTTCTGGATTACTCGAGAGAGTTATCCAATAAATTTTTCTAAGTGTTGGAAACAACCGAGAGGTTTATTTTAAGTCAATGGATCCGGATTCTGAAGTGAAGAAACGGGAAAGATTGACGAAGTGTATTCTGAAGCTTAAGGGTAATAAGCTGATTGGAGTTAGGATTGAATCAAGTGGCTCGAGAAAGCCAAGGATGCTTCGGAAAAGTCTAAGTAAGACAAGGAACTGTCAAGGACAATGATGTCGGATATGGAGCCAAGGAGCTGATGAGTTTAACTCTGTATGGACAAGACGTCCATGGAAGAGCCTAAGGACTAATGGCTAAGGCACTGATGCTGGAATATGAAGTACAGAGACTTACATTCGAATGGAACGTCTGTTGAGAATGCTTAGACGGATTCTAAGATTTTCAAGGTAATGGACAAGCTGGTCCGGGAAATTGAAACTGGAAGTTCCATGGAAAGATTCGGAAAAATCTGCGTAAGACTTACACATAGCAAGTGGCAAGTGTAAGCAAGTCTGGATATAAAGAAAATGACAATGGAATTGTCAAGACTGACTAAGCTTGATTGTCTTAGTAGGTTTGTGCGGTCCAAGAGTTGAAATCATCGGAACAAGAGATTGGAAGTCAAGTGTACTTGCAAAAGACTTGTTAAGTGATCGAGAAACTACTCGGAGGTACAAGATGCTATTGATGATGAGTTGTGGTTAGAGTTTCAAAAGTAGTAAATGATCGGTTCCTACCAGAAGCGTCAAGATCAGACAATGTACTTAGGGGCTGTGATGCTTGCTAAGGCTTGCTGGATTTTGATGTTGGCTCGAAAATTTGGGACGATCATTTGTTAGAACATTTGGGGTACGTAGGCATCCCTTCACCGGGTCCAACCATAATCATTAAACCCTTTTTTACTCTCTTTAAAATGGCTCCACCTAGTTCTAATCTAACAAGAAGACTTCTCCTAATCCCACAGTCGAAATCTGTCTACCCCTCGCATAGCACTGATTTCGGTACAAACACTCTTCTTTTTCTTTCCCTGTGAAGATGATCTCTGAATTTTCGTAGAACAGTTACTATATGGCTTGTCTCATCTACTGCTTGGTTTCCTTGAGCAATACAAGTTGACTTGTCTCTACTGTTAATGTTTTCTTCTGCCGTCATCTTGTTTAGGAGCAAGCATCACTAGGCGGTTAATATCTACATATAATGCAGGTGTAGATGCTAGTATGAACACTCACTTAAGCAGTGAAACTCACTTTGAAAGGGAAGAATCCAGTCGCCTTAGACCACTTAAGTGTCAGGGGAAACAACATTCGCTACTATATTCTTCCAGACAGCTTGAATCTCGAGACTTTGCTGGTCGAAGACACACCACGAATCAAACCGAAAAAACCAACTGCAGGTAACATATAAGCATCTTTATTTCTCTACTTCTGCACTCATTCTTAACCGTGCCTTTTGGTTTTATTGCTTTCCTCTTCTCATCATCTTTTTTTTTTTCTTTGTCATTGGTATCAGGTAAAGTTCCACCAGGTGGTCGTGGACGTGGCGGGCGTGGTAGAGGTCGTGGACGTGGCGGCCGTGGTGGTCGTTAAGCATTTTGCAGTGATCCCATGTTTGTTCTGTCTTGTTATCTTTTAAATTTTCATGATTTTGAGCTTTGATACGTTATTGCCAAACTAATCAAACACGGAAACAATCACTTTCGTTTATTACTGAGTTCATTACTTTATTACACAATCTGATAAGACTCAAAAGGTTCGAGATTATTGGTTTTGACCTTTTTCCAAGAATCTGGACAAAGTCAAAAGATTAAACTAAGACACAGCCGTTCATCACAGTCACAGCTTTTCCAGTGAGCAAGACCCTCTGCTTCTCTTTATCGTAATGAACCTTCAGTTCTCCACTCCTACGCGAAGCCTACACAAACATTTTTGCTGAATCATTAAACTGTGTGGTGCGTGCTTAAATTGCTAGCAAGTTACAGAGAGAGGAGTCAGTCACCGTGTAGGCGATGAAATCACATTTGTTCATCTTGAGACTCCAGTAATGTGCTAATGAACAATGTGCACTTCCACATGCAGAGTCCTGAATGACCAGAGAGCAGAGTAAAAGAGGTAAAGCTAACATTTGGAGAGTTGCTCAAAGCTTCTGCCCATGAAAAATGCAGGATTAGTTTCTTAACCTCACTGAGCCCTAGCTTGGGAGCAAAGAGTCGACTGCAGAAATCATAAGTAGATCCCTCAGGAGCAGCTGCTGTAACAATCATCACTTTGCCGGGGCATTTCATGATTTCATCAGTTCTTGGCTGCAACTCAGCCACTGACTCCCAAGATGAAAGCACAACCTGTAATCAGATGGGAAAGAAACACTTAGAACATAGGTAAACCAGCCAAACTTACAAAGTTATATGTTTTCATAACCATGATTTGATCTGTTGAAGTTGATTTAGTAGCTCCCTTCAACGGTTGAAATACGAGTTTATCCTTTGTAGTTCCTCTGACATCAACAATGGTAGCTCCGTTCAAGGCTTTAGAGAACATGGAGAAATCATTGGAGCTGTACTCACAAGTTGTTATCACAGGGAAGTTAACTTCGATCAAGAAAGATCCTTTGGCTTCACAATCATCGACCCTTTTAGCAGTTAGAATCCCAGAGTTAGTAGAAAACTCGACAGTCTCAGACGAACCAACCAAACCGTTTTAACCGGAGCGTCTAGCTCTGGTGGTAAAGGGTTCACAGCTGTGAGTACCGCCACCTAGGTTCGATTCCCGGCCACTGCGAAATTTAACATTCGGGCCGCAGCGACACAGATTAGTCCCTTGGGCCTGAGAAGCCTTTGGGGAAACTGTGTATAATTCAAAAAAAAAGAGAGTATGAGCTGATGCTAATGTTCCATGACCACATATATCCATCTGTCAAGAAGAGTTAAACTTTTTTCAACAAATTGCATCCAGCATCTGTCGATTTTATAGTAAACACTAGATAAACTATTAAATACGATAAATTGTACTAGTCTCTAGTTAAGATAGTATAAAATAGAATACAGATCAATAAGATAATAAATTTTTGAAAAAAAATATTTAAGTATATATGGCCACAATGTAAACATAAATTAATAATTAATGTATATAACTTTTATATAAATCTAAAATATATTGTATAGTTTATTTTTTTTTTTAATTTTTCTAAACACTTCAAAATACTTTGATGTCATTTTATCATTTTATAAAAATGCATCTATGATTAGTTGATTATGTAAATACTTTTTATATATCAAAATAATCGAATAAAAACAACATAAAATTTATTTCTATAAAATTTTATCAATACATATACAGTAAAATCAAGTATTGTTATATTTTCACACTAAAGTAAAATATACAATTCTTAAATAATTTTTTTTTGTGAATTAACAATTCTATAAAGTAATAAAATATCATAGTCTTAACATTATTAATTTATAAAAAATTTACTGTAAATTATTATAAGGGATGTGAAAAAATAACGTAGAAAACCATAAACAATAAAGTAACCCATACATATATTTAACTTGATTCACAAACTGGCTACAAATTAGCTATGTCCAAGGAGAAAAAAAGAGATTTAATTATTTGGAGGAAAGATGTATTTTTTTTGGGTTACATTAGGTTAAAAGAACACAAATATATATATATACTTTCTCCGTTTTGGCTAAAAATACGAAGATTAAGAAAATTATTATGTTTTTAAAAAGTATTTTATAATAAATAGGTTAGATATAATTTAACCAATAAAAAATAAGTCTATTTAATTTGATTGGTCATACTGTATTCAATAAATGTAAAAATTACCTAGAAATACAAAAACTAATTACATTTTGAAACAAAAACATTTTCCTAAAACTACTTTCAATATGAAACAGAGGGAGTATATAAGAAGAAGAATAATAGCTGAAAATTCTAAAATAATGGACTGCGGGTTATGCCTAATAAGAGTTACTAAACTGAAAACCATAATCCATATAGGAATCATGTGTGAATACATTCAAATGTTCGAAAGACATACCTCGGCTTTGGAGGTGAACCACCGGAGATGAAAGCGTCGTGGATGTAGACAATCAGAGCCGGTGATGGGAATAAGAAAACATGTCAAGGGAAGTTCAAACTCAGCAGCAAGAGACTGAAGCCAAGAGTCGTCTTTCTCATGGTCTTCTTCAAGAAAGCAAACTGCTGCTTGGTTCCCCTTGAAAGCTGACTCAGTGAATGCATCAACCTGTTTAGCAAACATTCTTTGGAAATGGAAAAGAAGAAAGCTTTGGAAAGAGACTCAAACCAAAAGAAGAAGAGAATACAATTACCACAAAGTATTTCACAGGCCTCTTCATGATCTTCCTCTGCTTGCTATGAATTCTGAATCTCTCTCAACGTTTACTTATATTCAGCAACTCACACAACTTTTTGAAATAACGTGAATCACGTAGCCTATATTTTAAAGAAAAGAGGAGCATCCAAATCTGCTTAGTTCTGTTATAAAAAACATGCAAGATTCGGCCTATATAGCCTTCAAAACATTTTAAATCTGGTTGATACCTGGTTTTAGGAGTAAAGTAACGTTTTCTTCCCCTCATCAACCCATTATTTATGTTCCAAAAATGCATCGCCACAGATCTCCACCTAAAAAGAAACAAAAGTTAGCCAGTCGTTACACATCGAGGCTATAGATGCATAAAAAGAAAAAGAAACAACCCTCTTTCGGATGATTCTCTTCTTTACTCTTAAGTGAAAACTGAAAACTAAGTGAGGCTATAGATGCATAGTTTACCAGTCGTTACACATCCGTCATCATTGATTCTTATTGATCTCTCATATCAAAATCAATATGATCTTGAACACATATACAGGCATGTATAATGATACATTGTTAAAAATGTCATATGATAGCACTAAAATTTGTATTTGTTCCAAAAATAGCATATAAAAAGAGAAATGACAAATTAACATTCAGATATAAATACACATATATCCTAAAGGTTACATGTTTAGGAACTAGAGTTTAGATTTAAAGGATATGGTTTTATGAGTTATTGTTTAAGGTTTATGATCTAGGGTATAGAATTAAGAGTATTATTATTTATTTATTTTAAATAGATATTGGAATTATTTATTTATACAAAATGTATTATATGTTAATGCTAAAATAGTATTTTTGCTCTTTAATAAATAATATTTTAAAGTGCTATTTTGTGATACAAAAAACTTGCTATACATTTTAATAAGGGTTAAGGGTTAATATTTTAACTTCCGATGTGAATTCAGTGAATTACATAAATGTCAATTTAAAAAAGATGGACATAGGTAAAAATTAGTTACATTCCAGATACATATCTAAGAATCAAATTTTTGAAGAAAATCACCGGAAAACTCTATTCAAAGGTTATCGTTAAAATCTAATATATCAAATTATTATAAAATATAAGTGTAGACTCGAAATATAAATGTATGTCTAGTATATATTCACCAGTCCGGTCTAAAAATCACCTAATTGTAGAACAACAAAGCAAATTACTTATTTTATTAACCTACGCTTTTGAGGTTTGATTACTTAAGAATACACCTATAAAAATATATATAAAATATTTTATCATTCTATTATATGTAAACTATGTATAAACTAAGAACTGTTTGATTTATTAAACGATAAACCAAAAAACTTATAATAAATAGCTCAAATCACTCATTCTTACAATTATAATAGCTAGATAGAGTATTGGGAGAAACAAATATTAGATGAATGATCAAATCTCTCATTCGAACAAACTAAAAAAAGGTGATTACAATCTTGTCATGATATTACATTAAAAGCTTTTTAGGAATAAAAATCAAGACTAAATTATTTAATCTGAATGAAATAATATATATATATATATATATATATATATATATATATATATATAGTGCTTCCAATATTAAAAATCACTTTGATTTGAAGAAATTGTATTTCTGGGATTGTGAGGATCAAATAACATATTGGAAACCGCCTATTTAAAAAATTAATTTCTATACGTAAAACTATATACATTAGAGTAATCACATAAATCAATACATTTTGTTTATTTATAGTCATGTTTTTGGTAAATAAATCAAAACATTTATTTTATTTACTTGATATGGTATATAATTAAACTTTAGTGATATTGACATAGATATATAGTATATTTTAATATAAATATTTATTATTGACACTTCCTACTCATATGTTTTTTAATTAACATTTGTATATTTACTGTATAAAATTTTAAACCGGTAATCACAAAACTTTTAATGTGAGATTTTTCAATATAAAATTTCAAAATTAAAATATTAAGATCTCAATAATTTTTAAATGCAATTTTGAAATTAATATATATATATATATATATATATATATATTATAATTTAATTTAAATGATATATATGAATATCTATTAATGACACTTTATATTCACACGATTCACGATCATCTGTATCTTGATTGAACAAAAAAGAGTTAAACCATTGATCATAAACAATTTCAATGTGGGACTTTTACCGTTTTTATTAATTTATAGTCGTTTTAAAAAAATTCAAGATATAACATATAAAAAAATCCAAAATTTTTATTATATGCTTTATGTGATTTTTAATTTCTTTTAATAATATAAAATTAAACAAGAGAGAGAATACAAAAATTGTTATCAAATATGTATTATTCATAATCATTAATTGCCATATATATTAGGATATTCCGTAGCTTTTATTTAATGAAAGTATTGAAAATATTCTTTGTACACTGCTAACCAATTTGATAGTTAGTTTAACAAAAATTATAATCTATATTTATATAGACCAAATTAATTTTTTTAAGGATTCTAAGAATCATCCTAGTGATGACACGTGTTTATGAAAACATGTTGTAATATTCCAGAATTAATATATGAAAAACTCTCTAGGATAACCCTTTTTAAGTTTTTGTCACAAAAATAATCCTCAAAGAGGAATATGATTAAAATAAAAAATTTTAAAGAGTAAATATACATTTATATATTAGAGTTAACTAATCTAGATTTTAGGGTTTAGAGTCAAGGAGTGTGGTTTTGAAGATATGGTTCCAAATTTTAAAAAGTAAAAAATAAATATTAAAAATTTTAAAATAAAAAAGACTATTTTGATCAATTTCTTTATTGAAAATTATTTTGGCGACAAAAACTAAAAAAATAACTATCTGAAGAATTATTTTAACAAGTTGTTCCCTTCTCCCACTTTTTATTTCGACAAGAAATAGAAATTAATCACCAAAAACATTAAATGGGCCGAAGCCCGCATCAAGTTAGGCCTCCGCTAATAATAATCGACGTCGGTCTTAATTAAATAAGTTGACAAAAATACCCTTATATTTTGCGAGAAAATAACGAAACTAGCCTCTGTCTCTGTTTCTTAGCCGCCGAAGTTACCTCCAATCTTATACTTGGGTTCGGTCTTCTTCTCAATAATAACTCGTCACAACTCTCAAAAAAATAAAATAAAAAAGGACTCAATCCGAATTGCGCCTTTTCCGTTGTCCTTTTTGCTCTGTCAAAATCTGGGAAGGTCCGTTTCATCTTCTTCTTTGCCTTTTTCTCGGATTCTTGTTCAAAATCTCGTAGTTTCAGCCTCTATTATAAATCCAGAAAGATGGGGATATATTGCTTTTGATCAGCACTCGCATCCTTTTAATTTTATTGTTTCGTTGCCAACCCTAAAAACATAAACTTTATAATTGCAGATTTGATCTCATAAATTCACTGATGGGTTCCAAAATCGTCTTTCGATCTCTCACCGAGTTATTCCCCCAGGTAAAAAAAAAGCTCTCATCTTTTTTTTTTTTTTTTTAAATCTCATTTTGATGATTCTGTATATACTATGCTACGATTGATCAAGTAAATCTCACGTCCTCCTAGATGTTTAATTAACTTGTAGATTGTGGATCATCTTTTGGTTTCTGTTTTTTAAAACCAACTTTTAATATGATTGATGCAGATTGATGCGAGGATTTTAAAAGCTGTTGCTATTGAGCACCCTAAAGATGCTGATCTTGCTGCTGCTGTTGTTATCTCTGAGATTGTTCCCAAGTTTTTCCCTGATGATAGTTCCACACTACCTGAGAACAACAAGACACCAGTAGTGAAGGTCCCAGACAACAAAGGTACTAAAACCCTTTTGGTACATTTGAAAGTTTGATTGAGTTACTTTTGTATTTTTTTCTATATGCTGATGAAAATGGCGGTTGTAAATGCAGTAGGACGTGATATGCCAAATGGTGCGTTGACTGGTTCAGAGACTGGTGCTTCCTCTTCTTCAGGAACTGTATCTTCGTCAGAAACAAGGACCCAGTTGTTGAAAGTGATGCCCAATGGTGATGTTGATATTCAGAGCAAAGCGCTGATCGGGATTGAGTCTGGAGTGATTTCCTCAGCTCCCCCTAGCTTCTCTTTGTCGGGAACGAAGTTGACTAGTGATTGTTGGGAAGGTATTGATTTTCACTTGACAGGTAATCAAGCAGAGTCAAGCACAAGCGCAGTTCCAAAACATGTTGGGGATAAGCTGATTTGTCCTTTAGCAGACACTTCCAAATCTACTCTGAAACATCCCAAGTGTTCAGATGATTTGGGAGAGGCTGCAAGTGGTTCATTGAGTGATGCAGAGTTGAGTGGCTCAGTTCTTGTGGAAGAGACTTCCTTGGAAGTTGAAAATGGTGATTCAGAGCTGGCTGGTGCTTTTCGCTCTAGTGTTAGCAGATCAACTCAGGGATGCAAAATCGATCACCTCGAACAGATCATTGAGGATGCCAAAAGTAACAAGGTGTGTTTCGGTGTGTTTCCTTGAGAAATTATGTAATATCGTTTCTTATTTGTATTTTGTTATTGTGTAGAAAACTTTGTTCATTGTGATGGAATCGATTATGAATCTGATGAGAGAAGTTGAGCTTCAAGAGAAGGATGCAGAGAAGGTGAAGGAAGACGCTACTAGAGGAGGCTTTGATACCCTTAAAAAGGTTGAGGACCTGAAGAAGATCCTGGCACATGCCAAGGAGGGGAACGACATGGTAACTTCATTTAGCTGATAAGCCTTTGCTAATGTGCTTACACTTTTATTGGGTAATTAATCATTTTTAATGTACACAGGATGCTGGAGAAGTTTATGGGGAGAGGTCAGTTTTAGCCACTGAAGTTAACGAGCTTGAGAATCGCTTGCTCAGCTTATCAGAAGAACGAGACAAGTCTCTTTCTGTTCTTGATGAGGTCCGTACAAGTCATACCCTTTATGTTATCCTAATATTCCTTGCTTGATGACTTAGCTGGTTGTTTGTTTTCTACTTGTAGATGCGTGGAGTTCTCGAAATGAGACTAGCGGCAGCCCTGGAGATTAAAAATGCCGCTGAGAAAGAGATCCAAGAGAAAGAAGGTTCTGCACGAAAGGCACTTGCTGAGCAAGAAGCAATCATGGATAAAGTTGTCCAAGAATCAAAGCTCCTACAGAAGGAGGCTGAGGAAAACTCCAAGGTAACATCATAGAATGATTTTGAAGTTGCAACTTCTTATAACATATCTTGTTATGTGTCTGCAGCTGCGAGAGTTCCTTATGGATCGTGGTCGGATTGTTGATTCTTTACAGTAAGTCCTCCTAACTCATCACTAATAAGTTACATTTATCGCCTTGTGAAGCATTAAGATCATTTTTAGCAACTTTTGAACTCTAGAATCTGTTAATCTATTGTGCTGTTAGAGTACATGCTCAGTCTCTTATGGTGAGTCTTATCTGAATATTGATGGTCTTAACATGTCTTTGCTCTCTTGGTTCTTCCTTTCGAGCAGAGGAGAAATCTATGTGATCTGTAAAGACATCCGGCTCTTGAAAGAGAAATTCGACAATGGTGTGCCGTTGAGCCAATCAATCACCTCAAGCCAGACAAGCTGTAAACTTGCTTCTTCTGTATCATCCATGAAGAGCTTGTTGCTGGAGAAGCCTCTTGACCTATCTTATGAAGCACCTGAAGCCTCAGGCAACAACATGAGCGCAGAAGCTTCAGTTAACAAGGGAAAAGAGGACGAACGTAAGGAGCTCCTGGAAGATGGCTGGGACATCTTTGACAAAGAGATAGAACTCTAAATGGGGCTTTGGGATCTACCTACATAGAAGAAGATTCAGTCTCTTTATAGAAATAAACTGGCGTTAAGAATAAAAGAGACGTGAAAGGGGTTTTGGGTTTACGTTTATTATATCCACTTTGCAGAGCAAACTATAACGTGAAAAGGGGAACAAGAACAGCTTAATTTTTCTTGTGCATAATTCTCTTATATTCTGTTAAAATCTATATATATATATATATAATATTGTGAAATTCTTAAATATAAATAAAATATATTTTGTTTAGAAAATAACATAACACAAATTAAAATAACATTTATTAAAAATTAAAAAGACTTCTTTGATTAAGGTTTAAATTTTATAATGCAGAGAGTAGCGTAGGATTAGGGAACGGTTTAGAGTTTAAAGTAATTTAAGCATTTTACTATTTGGTGAATCTTATTTAGGATTTTTTTTTTATTTTGTATATTATTTTGTTATAATTTTTGTGATATCTAAGAGATTTGCTCTATAACATTTTATATTATATTATATGTTTGGATGATTATCTCATATTTTGTTAAGCCCCAAGGGAATTGGACTGTAGGGATAATTTGCTTTTTAACATAAACATAGCTTGAGACTTACGTTGTTAGTTTATACGATCTTCATATCTTATTCTCATTACCCTAAGTTGAGCAGTCTATAATGGCGTCTTTGATGTTAACCGTTTCGACGTCTCCTCTCGTCCATCCTAGCATCCGCCACAATGCTTTCATGCCCCGCAGATGCATCGACCAAATCCGCTTACACACCACTCCACCTATCCGTGGCTGCAGTCTCTCCATCCGCTCCTCTTCTTCTCCGGATACTGGATTTACCCGTATTGATGGAAACAAAGAGGCAAAAAGTATTACAGATGAAATCAAAATCGAAGTTTCAAGAATGGATGCATCAATACATGTGGTTCCTGGATTAGCTGTAATCCTCGTTGGGGACAGACAAGATTCCGCAAGTTATGTAAGGAACAAAAAGAAAGCTTGTGAATCTGCTGGGATCAAATCGGTTGATGTTTGTCTACCTGAAGATTCCTCCGAAGAAGATGTGTTGAAATATATCTGGAATCCTTGTTCAGTTGCCTCTACCATCGGTACAATATTTCCTCTCATTCCTGTTGTTTTTATCTTCATCATAATATTTTCGTCAAACGGAATGCTATATGTATATGCAGCATTTGAATGAACACAACATTTTGAAAGCGATTAATCCAAAGAAAGACGTTGATGGATTTCACCCACAAAATATGGGACTTCTTGCCATGCGGGGACGTGAACCCGATTTTGTTCCGTGTACTCCAAGGGGATGCATCGAGTTATTGCACAGATACAACGTTGAGATGGAAGGAAAAAGAGCTGTTGTTATCGGAAGGAGTAACATTGTTGGTATGCCAGTTGCTCACTTACTGCAGGTAATTAAGATGATGCATAATATTGGTATTGTTATTGTTTTCATTTGGATATTTGATAATTAATTTGTTACATTTTTTTTTGGTAAATTGTGTAGAATGAGGATGCAACTGTTACCACTATCCATTCAAAAACCAAGAACCCTGAAGAAATCGCACGGGAAGCTGATATCCTAATCGCAGCGGCTGGGCAACCAAACATGGTTAGAGGAAGCTGGATAAAACCGGGAGCAGTCGTCATTGATGTTGGGATTAATCACATTGAGGTTAGTGAACAAAGCAGTTATACCGTGGCGGTTTAAATCAATGTAGTGTGTGACATTAATATACTATGAACTGAAGGATCCAAGTGCTCCGCGTGGCCGTCGATTGGTTGGAGACGTTTGCTATGAGGAGGCTTGCAAAGTTGCATCAGCCATCACACCAGTTCCTGGTGGTGTAGGACCAATGACCATAGCGATGCTTCTATCCAACACTTTAACATCGGCTAAGAGAATTCACGAATTCGAGTGACCTTTGAGGAAGATTGATGGCACTTTTTTTAATTAACCAGTTTTGCTCTTTTGGATCCAATATTTTATCTGGTCTTTCATAAAATGCACCCCAACAGAGTTTTAGGTGGGATATAAAATTGTTATTGTTTTACATTTGTTTACTTCTTGTCGATTTGTTTTTGTCATTTGATTCAGAACTAGTTTGAACTGATCCTAAACTCAGATTTTAAATTACACCATTAACGATGACTTATTTTTGTTGGTATCTAAAAGAAGGGCCAAAACCTTTTGGCTTGTTTATAGAGTTGACTTAGTATCCTACGCCAAACGACAGTAACCAGTAAGCAGCAGCTATCTCGACTGCATTTAGCTCTTGCCTATCTCCAAGGACCTTGAGTGAAATCAGATACGAACCAAAAATACGTTTGTTCTTCACTTTATAGAGCAAAACTTGGATCGTTGAGCATTTTATTCATTATTTTTTATTTTATTTTTGTTACTCTTATTGGAAGTAGCAAACAAAGCCTTGCTAGTTTGTAATCAAATTACTAATTATCTTTTTATGTTTCTTGCATACATGAGGATTGTTAAGACATTGTCCAGGATGGAATGTTGAATATATCGCACATGTTGATGAATCTCTTAATATTAAGTTTATTTATCAACTTTGTGATATAGAGCCGAACAATCACTATTATGTACTTGTGTTAATTGCCTTTTCTATTTTTAGTTCGCATATGAAATCAGTGATGAGAAACTCAACGACATCGATTTAACCAAGCATAATTTTTTTTCGATTTTCTAAGTTGACAATGGTAATATTGAAATTGTTTTTAGACTGATACTAGAATTTTTACAATGGTACTATAACGACACCGTTTATTTTTTTGCTTTTTCATGATTTTTATCGGAACAAATGCTAGTATATAGACCACTTGGATTCCAAAAAATCTGATTTAGACCCATCTTTTTTTTCTTTTTTTTTACATTTAAATTTAAATAGAAATCTAACTAAAATAACTAAAAAGCCTAAGGACTTAAACATATTTACTAACCTATGTCATTACTATCCTACCCAGAATCCGACCCGGTTTCAAACCCGAAATTCAACCCAACTTTAACCTAAAGTTTCTTCTTCTTCCCCTTTTCTTCTCCATTATTAGTTCTTTCACCATAAAACAAAATCAAAAATTTTCTTCAACCATCCACTAATTTTCACTTTCTTATCTCAAATCGATCAACCCATAGAAAGATTTAGTCAATTATATATTATCCAAAATCAAATTTCATCTTTTACATACGAGATTCAAGATAAAGAAGAACGCAGAGTATTACTAGTACAACTAGTACAACTAGTACAACTAAAACGAGTATAACTAGTATAAATATATTAAGTATAACCTAGACGTTATTTGAGAAGTGATTTTCTTATGCGTCATCACCATGTTCATTATCACCAAAAAACGATGACACGACTTTGAGAAATTATGAAATGGCATTATAATTTCTTTTATTTATTGTTTTCAGCATATGAAAATGCTATAAAAGAAGATGATGTAGAACCAATAAGACATATTGGTCTAATCTCCTCCGGCTGCATGTGTCAAATATATGAATAATATATTCTTAATAATATTTGATTTGGATATTGATACGTTTACAAGTTGTACTAGTTATACTAGTTGTACTATTTTTCGGGAAAAATCATCTTCATCTTTTTCTCTCGAGATAAAAAAACTAGATGCGGAGCCAGCAAATTCTTCAACTATGGCTCTATAATGCAA
>NC_027750.1:20433880-20435632 GCF_000695525.1 Brassica oleracea var. oleracea | reverse complement strand
TTTTTTAGTTTAAATTTAAAGGTATTTTAGTCAATACTCGACGCTACTGTAAAACCACAATGCTTAAAACATGATACACATTTAAAACGTGATGCACATTTAAAACAATACTAAATAAAATACCAAGTAGTTGTACCAGTTTGTTAGTTATACCGGCTATAACATAGTTGTACTAGTTTTTCAGTTATACCCGTTTGTGCATAGTTGTACAGTAGCTGTGAAATTGAAAAATATTAGTTGTACCACATAATAAAGAAAGTTACTTCAGTTGTACCACTTATTTATGTTTACATGTCTGTGCCCGGTTACAATGAAATAAACAATTTTGTAAAAATATATTTCATGTATGTTTTCCAAAAATTATGTGGACAAACAAGTTAACAAACCTTAAAAGTATAAGGTAGATCATGTAAACTTATGGAATTGTGCAATAATTTTCAAAAAAATAATTCCAAAACTACAAATAAATGAAGAGAAACTTTTTGAGTACATACTAATTGTGATATTTGATTGTTTTCTCATATGGAATACCAAATTGGTTTTATTAATTTCTAAAATGTCAAAGTTGTACTAGTTGTACCAGTAATCTAATATATAATAAAGATATATATCAATTGTTTATATGTCTAGTTTTAGGGTTTTACCAATATTTTCACATCATAACATTGTAAAAATATGTTTGATATTTGTTTATCATAATAATATAGCTAATATAGTTAACAAACCTTAAAAGTAAAAAATATATAATGTAAAATTAATAGTGTAATGTAATAATTTAACAAAAATATGAAAAGTCTCAAATAAAATAGATGAAATTTTGTCGTAAGATACCAATTATGATATTTTCTTGTTTATTTCATATGTAAACCATGATTTATTAGTCGTGTTAATTATAGTAACTACATATAATACATAAATTATAACATTTACATACTAGTTATACTAGTTATAGATGTTAGGAGTTTTCAAGGCTCGTAAGACAAATGTTGTAGTATAGTGATTGTCGAACCAGTTCTGAGGGATATCAAAGCACTGAGAATGCAAGTACTCACTTAATCTAAGTGCAACCAATGATTTAGATGGGTTTTAAACTACTACTAATACTAGAAAGCAATAACAAAATGATATTTTCTTGACTAAGGGAAAAGAGAACTCATGGGCATAGGGATTAGACCTTGGGTGATCAAGTATCGAACTAAGGATGGCAAATGATCAATCAAACTATCAACCTTAAGCCTAGACACAATTCTAAGCAAGCTCTATGTCTAGATGAATGCTCATTTGCTAACATATCTCAAACATCAAATGTCTTTGGTTGAATAATATGAAAGCAATCATTACTAACAAGTCTATTAGCTATCTTAGCACCTTTAACAACAAATGTCTTTGGCAAAGTATGCTAAAAGCTAAGAAGAGTTGTCTCGGGCATTTCCTCGAACACCTTTCGGGGGGGAAATGCCTAAGGTTCAACTACTCAGTGGCCAACTCAGAAGATGCTTTATGCTCACTCTACTAGCAAGGAAATATGAATGATCTACACTAAAACATCCTAGAACTAACCTAATCACCCTTAATCTCCCTAACCCATGAATTCAAAAGGTGATTACTCACTAATCTCCATGATTCCTCTTAAACACATATTGGATTTCAGATTAATCATGTAAAGAAATAGATAAGAAATCAACAAGAACACAAGATAAAAGCAATGAAATCTGAATCCAAAGAAGTTTTTACTAGTTGTTCTCCAGAAAA
>NC_027750.1:20430550-20431498 GCF_000695525.1 Brassica oleracea var. oleracea | reverse complement strand
AAACTGGAGATCTCATTTCTCAGCTTAGCAGTTCTTGAGGATGAGAAGAATTTCTCCAAGAATGCTCTCTTGCAGTCATCCCAAGTGGTGATAGAGTCGCTGGGTAGAGACTTCTCCCACTGACGTGCCTTATCCCCCAAAGAGAAAGGGAATAGCTTGAGCTTTAAAGCATCTTTGGACACACCATTGGTTTTTGACAACCCGCAGTAGCTGTCAAACATGTCCAAGTGATCAAATGGATCCTTTAGAGCCAAGCCATGATACTTGTTGTTCTCAATCACGTTGAGGAGTCCTGATTTGATCTCGAAGTTGTTGGCTGCTACAGCTGGTGCTCGGATTCCCAATCTATGACCATGAATATTGGGGCGGTCGTAAGTGCCAATGGGTCGAGCTGCTCGCTGTTGGTCTGCTGGAGCATTGTTATTAGCGCCATTGACGCCCGCATCATGCTGATGTACGTCTCCCATATCAGTGTTCAGTCTTTGCAGTTGAGCCTGTTGCTCTTCTTCTCTTTTCTTTCTAGCACACTCTCTCTCTAAAGCTCTGATGTCTGCAGCTCTTGGAACTAGGTTTGATGGACCCCTGCTCCTTAAGTTCATACACCTGTAAATTAAAGGAAGGTGAAGAAGGAGAATCAGCAACAAAAGAAAATAAAAATGACTTAAGCTCAAGCAACTGACTAAATCTCAATGTTCAAATCTACTCAGAATTTGGCAACGGCGCCAATTTGATGTTAGGAGTTTTCAAGGCTCCTAAGACAAATGTTGTAGTATAAATGATTGTCAAACCAATTCTAAGGGATTTCAAGCACTGAGAATACAAGTACTTACTTAATCTAAATGCAACCGATGATTTAAAGGGTTTTCTAAACTAATGATTAATACTAATGCAGTTTCAGAATAATAAAAGCGGTAAATGAGTTGACTTTCTTAACTAAGGAAAATGAGA
>NC_027750.1:20415292-20429847 GCF_000695525.1 Brassica oleracea var. oleracea | reverse complement strand
TAATTGTGATATTTGATTGTTTTCTCATATGGAATACCAAATTGGTTTTATTAATTTCTAAAATGTCAAAGTTGTACTAGTTGTACCAGTAATACTCGTCTAATATATAATAAAGATATATATCAATTGTTTATATGTTTATTTTTAGGGTTTTACCAATATTTTCACATCATAACATTGTAAAAATATGTTTGATATTTGTTTATCATAATAATATAGCTAATATAGTTAACAAACCTTAAAAGTAAAAAAATATATAATGTAAAATTAATAGTGTAATGTAATAATTTAACAAAAATATGAAAAGTCTCAAATAAAATAGATGAAATTTTGTCTTCAGATACCAATTACGATATTTTCTTGTTTATTTCATATGTAAACCATGATTTATTAGTCGTGTTGATTATAGTAACTACATATAATACATAAATTATAACATTTATATACTAGTTATTCAATTTTTTAACATGTTTAGTTGTAAGAGTTATACTGGTTGTACCCAGTCGAATGTGAATGAAATAACGAAAATTGTGTGGCTGTGAGTTGATCACGTGGTTGAGATAAGGAAATAGAATGAGAGTGAAGGAGAGATGAGTGAAATCGATGGCCAAAATTAAAACATGATGAGAAGATCCGACGGCTCATGATTAAGTTTCATTAATGGCAATCTTGTAATATTTCATCCATTCTTTCCTCTCATGATCCAATGGCTCTCATTAAAACATATATGATTTGATCAAAGGGTTCATATTGACCCATCATTAATGGTAAAAACGTCATTTACACTTGGTCCACATAGAATAATTTTGGTGGTGAGAGATTATTTTTTGGCCATTTGGTCCATATGAGATTTTTGTCCATTTTTATCCTCGGAGGGATGATCGAAGGAGAAACATGAAGCATTATGTTGGACTGTTGGAGGACGGGACAGAACAAATGAGAATGTACTGTTGTATTGTCTTGTTTTACGCCATGTCATCATCTCCTTCCTCGAGACCGTTGGTTGATTCAGCAAAGATGAGAGGTCCACAAAAATCTTCAAACCTAAACATTTTCAAAGGCGCAATTCTCTCTCGTCTTCTCCTCTTCTCCCATGAATCCATTCTCCATCACTCTTTCTCTCCCCAAAACGCCAATTTTTTTCCCTTTCTCGCATTCCATTTTCTCGGGAAAATATCTGAGAAAAACATAACCCAATCACCAAGTTTCTCCCTTTTTTTGGTTGAATCCCAATCTCTCGACCTATTGGTTTTCTTGATCTTACCAAAGAGATGGCTTCTTTACAAGACATTGGTTTCTCAGCAGCTATAAACCTCATGTCTGCATTTGCATTCCTCTTTGCCTTCGCTATGCTTAGGCTTCAACCTGTCAACGACAGAGTCTACTTCCCTAAATGGTATCTCAAAGGGATACGAGGAAGCCCCACGCGTTCCAGAGGAGTCATGAACAGATTCGTTAACTTAGATTGGACTACTTATGTCAAGTTTCTTAACTGGATGCCTGCAGCTCTTAGAATGCCTGAGCCTGAGCTGATAGAACACGCAGGGCTTGACTCTGCTGTATATATCCGCATCTACCTTCTTGGGTACGTAAACTAGTATATGTTCTTTCCTTCTTTTTCTTTTTTTTTTTATAGTTACAGAACACTTTGTATTGAGGTATGAAACATGTTTTAGATGCTCCTTTGGTTTCTCAGCTGAATTGTCTTGGCTAGGCCTGGGCGTTTTTAACCAAACCCATACTGAAAACTGAAATCCGATCTGAGTTGTTATGAAAAAAATACTTGAACGGAGCCTTAGAGCTAGATACTTTCGGAAAATATCCGAAGTTAGTTAAATCTAATTTTACATATGTGTTAAGGTAGTTTAGATATTTTAGAGTATTTAGATACTTTTGTAATTTTTTGTTGTTACCTTCTTGGGTACGTAACTATATTCCAAGAACAGTTTCTAGTGAGGCTTAGAACGTGTTTTAGATGGTTCTTTGTTCTTTTGTTGAAATGCAGGTTGAAAATGTTCGTACCTATAACAGTATTTGCTTTCGGAGTGTTGGTTCCTGTAAATTGGACTGGAGAGACATTGGATAAGATCGATGACTTGACATTTAGTAATGTAGACAAGTTGTCAATATCAAATGTTCCACCAGGATCACCGAGGTATTAGATACATATCTCCACATGTGATACCATCTTGTTATATCTGGTGGACTGTTATCTGCAAGTTATATACAGTTTCATTAACATATATTCCCATTAAAAAAAGGATTTGATTTCCATTGAGGTATTAGCAACAGGTTTTGTGTATTTTATCAACTAAGACGGCTAAAGTTTATCGGTTGCAGGTTTTGGGCACATTTAAGTATGACATACGTTTTCTCAGTATGGGCTTGTTACGTGTTATATATGGAGTACAAGACTGTGGCTACTATGAGACTGAGACATCTAGCATCTGAAACTCGTCGTCCTGATCAACTCACCGTGAGTTATTCCATCTTTTTTATCTATATGTTATATGCCTTTTGCTTTGTTCTTTGAAGTGTTAGCAATTTATGGTTTTGCAGGTACTTGTGAGAAATGTTCCTCCAGATCCTGATGAATCAATTAACGAGCATGTTGAGCATTTCTTCTGTGTGAATCATCCAGATCATTATCTTTGTCATCAGGTATGTTTCTTTAGCTGGATTAGGTATATGAACATTTGTAATTCATTTCTTGACACAGAGATCAAAGAAACTATATCATGCATGTTCTTAGGTAGTGTACAATGCAAATGACCTTGCAAAACTAGTCGCACAGAGAAAAGCCATGCAAAATTGGGTGACTTATTACGAGAACAAATACGAGAGGAAGCCATCAAGTAGACCAACAACAAAGGTACTCTCTGACTCTTGCAAGCCTCTTTTGACCACACTGCAACCATCATTAGTTACTTAGTGTATTATATAGACAGGTTACGGAGGCTTTTGGGGAACTACAGTAGATGCAATTGACTTCTACACTTCCAAGCTCCAGAACCTAGCCGAGCAAGTATGTACACTACCTTTTACTTAACATTTTCATGTTGATGATAAGCTTATCAGGTGAATTTGTAAATGGTTCACAGGAGGCTGTAGAAAGAGAAAAGATCATGAACGATCCAATGGCTATAGTTCCAGCGGCATTTGTTTCTTTCAGATCACGGTGGGGAACAGCTGTTTGTGCTCAGACACAACAATGTCATAACCCCACAATATGGTTGACAGAATGGGCTCCTGAACCAAGAGATGTGTTCTGGGATAATCTTGCTATTCCATATGTTGAGCTCTCAATAAGAAGACTGCTCACAACTATTGCACTCTTCTTTCTCATCTTCTGCTTCATGATTCCTATAGCTTTCGTTCAGTCTCTTGCTAATCTTGAAGGGATCCAAAAAGTTCTCCCTTTCTTGAAGCCCCTTATAGAGATGTAAGTCATTCAGTTATCCACTGCTTAGTACATTTTCATGTATTCTATTTACCATTTTGTTGATATGCAGGAAGACTGTGAAGTCTGTAATCCAAGGGCTTCTTCCAGGAATAGCCTTGAAGATCTTTCTCATCATACTTCCAACTCTTCTGATGACTATGTCTCAGATTGAAGGATATACATCACTTTCTTATTTAGATAGAAGATCAGCAGAGAAGTACTTCTGGTTCATTATTGTCAATGTCTTTCTTGGAAGTATCATTACAGGGACAGCGTTTCAGCAGCTTAAATCTTTTCTTGAGCAACCACCAACAGAGTAAGTACTTAGAAATGTTCATGAATTGTAAGACATAAAACTAGCCATGCCGGTTTATTCGGGTCGGGTAGTTTCGGTCTTGGGTAGTTAGGTTCGGTTTTCGGTTAGTTTCGGTTTTAATTTTATTTCCGAAATAACTGATTTGTTTGGTTTCAGTTAGAATTCAGTATAATTTTCTAAAAAATCATATATTTTTGGTTAAATGTGGTTAGTTCGGTCAATTCAGTTCGGTTATTTTGGCTAGTTTTGGATAGATAATTCGGTTTTTTTTCTCAACATCAAAAACGATACCGAACCGAAAACGCATTTTCAAAATCCCACCAAACTCAAAATTGTAACCAAATTAAAAACCAAAAAAAATTGGTTGGTTCGGCTGGTTTGGTTCAGACAAAATCCGCATGCCTACATAAAACATTGATGTCTACCTTTTTCTCGTTTTACTTCAGGATTCCTAAAACAGTTGGTGTTTCAATCCCAATGAAAGCCACATTCTTCATCACATATATCATGGTTGATGGTTGGGCTGGCATTGCAGCTGAGATACTCAGACTTGTTCCATTAGTTGTTTTTCATCTGAAAAACGCCTTTTTGGTCAAGACTGAACAAGACAGGCAGCAAGCAATGGATCCAGGTCATCTGGACTTTGCAACATCTGAGCCTAGGATTCAGTTTTATTTCTTGCTAGGCCTTGTATATGCTGCTGTTGCTCCCATCCTTCTTCCATTCATTATCGTCTTCTTCGCCTTCTCCTATGTTGTGTTCCGGCATCAGGTACCTTAAAATCTAGAGAGCATTTTTATTAATTATGCGCCTGAGACTGTATACTTAAAGCTCTTTGTTCTTTCTCTTTTGTTTCAAGGTTATAAATGTCTATGATCAGAAATATGAGAGTGGTGCAAGATACTGGCCAGACGTGCATAGACGATTGACCATATGTTTAATAATATCACAGCTTCTGATGATGGGTTTGCTCAGTACAAAGAAACTAGCTAAAGTAACAGTTCTGCTACTCCCTCAGCCTATCTTGACCATCTGGTTTTACAGATACTGTGCAGGACGGTTTGAGTCAGCCTTCTCAAGATTCCCTTTGCAGGTGATAAGTCAAGGCTCTTGAGACAATAGCTGTCCAAAAGATATATATGTAACTGCTTAAACTGATTTATTTTTGTATTAACAGGAAGCAATGGTGAAGGATACACTAGAAAAAGCGACAGAACCAAACTTAAACCTCAAGGAATATCTGAAAGACGCTTACGTGCATCCGGTTTTCAAAGGCAAGGACCTTGACCGACCACGAGTAGTAGATGAAGAAGAGAGCAATCCTCTTGTACCAACAAGAAGGACTTCTCAATCCACGACCAGATACAACTCAGAAGCTAGTAGCACTACGAACACTCCTGTAGCCAACAAGCATAGTGGCTCTCCTGGAACAATGTAACGCGCTCCTGCTGTGTCTCAATTGTTGATATTGTAACAGTTTTAAATTTTGTTTGATGATATGTTTAGGAAGTTTGGTCATTTGGATATATAATTGTTGTTCCATTACATTAATTAAACTCTGAAGACCTTTGCTTGTTGTGTACTAATAGCCAGCTTTATCAAAGATTCTAACTTTGCTTACAATCTATACTATTATTTGCGAAGTGATTTTTCGCAACGAAACTCTCACGTTAAAAGTAAAAGCGGTTAATATCGTTTATACCCTTAATTAATTAAATATATAACCTATACTATTATTTTCGAAGTGATTTTTCGCAACGGAGCTCTCACGTTAAAAGTAAAAGCGGTTAATATCGTTTATACCCTTAACTAATTAAATATATAAATTAGCTAAAATAAAAAAGAATTTATTTTTTTATAATATAATCTATAATATTATTTGCGAAGTAAATTTTCGAAATCAAGCTCTTACGTTAAAAGTTAGACCGGTTAATGTCGTTGTTACCCTTAATAAAATTTTATATATAATAATTTAATTAAAAACGAATTTTATATTAATAATATTAAATTTCTAAAAAGATAATTCTCATATATTTTGTTGTTATCTTGAAATAATATTTTATATTTCTAAAAAATAAGATAATACTTATATGCTGTGTTGTTATCTTTAAATAATATTTTTATTATAAAAATTAAGATATAAAACAGTATATAATTAAATATTAATGAAGAAAAAACATTTGTATAAAAATATAGTCTAAAACATTTATAATATATGAGTGTTTAGAAAATTTCAACACAATAATTAATATATATATTTTAATGAAATTTGCTGTCATATATAAATTATTTTATGTTTGGTATAAACTTGTTAAGAATATAAATAATAACTTAACATGTTGTTTTTGAATTAACAAAATATAAAATAATAAATATCTATAAGAAGATTATGCCCGCACGTGCGGGCAAGACACCTAGTTGATTAATATTAATAATAATAAGAATCATCCAAAGTCTAAAAAATATATTTTAAAATAAAAGATAATTATTTTAAAATAAACGATAATTCCTATATATATATAAGATAAGATAAAGATGATTGATTTCTAAGATTTATCTAATAATGTTGAATATAGTATACAAAATACAATTTCAAAAAAATTATAATTAGTAAGAATTTTCAAAAAAAAACTTCATTATAATAGTTTATTTAGTAATGTATGTATTAATAAGTAATTATAAAATGCTTATGCTTGCAAGTGCGGACGAAACACCTAGTTAAGTTACAAAACCTTTAATTTTTTTTGACAAATCTATACTTTCTCCATTTTCAGTTAGTTGAATTGTTAAAAAATATCACTAATTATTTATTTAATTCTGGTAAAATTAATAATAAAATAAATTAAAAGTACAAAAAATATATGACATAAAATTAATATTTTACAATGAAAACTGAAAGCATCTTTTAACTTGAAAATTCAATTAAAACGTTAATATATATAATGATATTTAAAATTTATTAATTTCAAAACACATTCTAAATATTAATCTCATTAAAAATAATTTATTTTAATTTTTTTCTTTATTTATTTGTTTTCATTTATTATATGTGACCAAAAATTAGACGCATTTTAAAATTAAAAATATTGTTTAAAATCTATATATGATGTCGAAACTAAAGTTTTTATTGTGTTTTGTGGTCGACATAAATAATTAATTAGCTGTGTATTTACAATTTGTTTGTTAGTTGAACAAACGTAGGCCGCAAAAAAAATCTAAACTCAACCTGTCTTCTTCTTCTCGCACAGCCAAAAATCGAGAAGATTCTTAAATCTCGTTTCTGCGGCTTAGGTGAGTCTTAGAGATAAGCTTTTTGCGTATTTCTTTCCCCCTCCCAATGGATTTTTAACGAAGAAGAAAAAGAGAGGAACAGAGTTTTCTTCCGAAGGAATTGAATTTTGGTTTCTCTTCAACAAGGAGAAAATGATGAAGTTTTGCTTCATGACTTCTCATGGCTATTCAATCCCTGGTGGGCTTGGTATTCCTCACGAGCTCAGTAACACCGAAATCATCAAGGTAACTAGTTGATTTATTGCTTCAGTTTATCTTGTTGAATTTGAGAGCTTTGATGATTCAGTTTATATGGGTTTGTGTCTTTCGTCTTTTATCTTGTTGGATTTTGAGAGCTTGAATGATTCAGTCTATCTGTGTTACAAAAAAAAAAGAATGATTCAGTCTATCTGGGTTCGTGTAAAGTTCGTGTCTTTCATCTGTATTGTGTTGGGTTTTACATCTTGATTGATTCAATTTATATGGGTTCGTGTAAAGTTGGTGTCTTTCATGTATATCTTGTTGGATTTGACAGATTGAATGATTGAATTTATATGGGTTCGTGTAAAGTTGTCTCTGTCATCTATATCTTGTTGAATTCGACATCTCGAATGATTCAGTTTATATGGGTTTGTGCAAAGTTGGTGTCTTTCATCTATTTTTGATAGCTTGAATGATTTCAGTTTATCTGGGTTTGTGCAAAGTTGGTGTCTTTAATATATCTTGTTGGATCTGGGTTTGTGTAAAGTTGCTGTCTTGTTGGGTTTTGATAGCTTGAACGATCCACTTTATCTTGTTGTGTTCGAATGTCTCTTGTTGATTATGTTCGTTGTCAATGAATGATGCAGAGTAGCCGGTCTTATCTGATGAACCCTGGAGCAAAGCAAGAGATCATACCTGCGAGCTCCTTCAACCTGAATCCAGACCACTTGGAACCATGGAAACCGGTTTCTTCATTGAACAAATCTAGCCAATTCGTAGAGCTTGACTCAGCCATGATGAAACCTCTTCTCATGGATGTTCATGGTAAGGGTAAAGCTCATTTGCTTCTACTACTCTCAAATTGGTTAATAGCTTTTCTTGTTATTTATATAAACTTTCTTTGTGGTTGGGTACAGATAAGGCACCAGAATCTCTGGTTCTGAGCTTTGGAATCGCCGAGAAGTACGCGAGACAAGAGAAAATGATGGAGTTTCTCCTCTCTCGGTCAGAGGAATTCAAGGAAAGAGGGTTTGATATGTCTATGCTCTCCGAACTGATGGAGCTAGAGGCTATGAAATCAAGTTCTCAGCTGCTTCCATATGGCGCTTCCGCTGTTCTTTACTTGAATCAAGACTTAGAGAAACCGGTTTTGGATCTCGTCAGGGATATGATGGATAATCCAGAGTTCCCTCTGAAATCGAATGGTCACCTTCTTTTCTCCTCAAGTAGCAACGCTGAGCTGATTGATATACTTTCAATCGCTTCTGAGTTCAGTTTGTTGAGAGAATCAACTAAATGGAGACAGCTCTCTCCACTTATCCCACACTTCCAAAGGTAATAGATCATCACACAGTTTATACTTTCTTGTTGTGTGTGATTCTATTCTTGGTGTTTAAAAGGCTTTTGCTGTCTCATGCAAGCAGGTTTGACAGTGAAGTATTAACACCGGTTACAGTATTAGCACCTTTGAAGAGGTAAAATCTAGTACTTATGGATGTTTTGATTAAAAGCACAAGAACTAAAAAAACTTCCATAAAAAATAATAATATTATTAATAATATTATTAATAATATAAATTGAAAATGAGTTAACCAATCATAAATAATGTAGTAAATTATTATTGGTCAACTAATTTTTCAATAAAGTTAAAAGTTTATCAAAAAATAGAAGCAAAACATCTTTTATATTATGTAAATTATTATGGAAATGGAACGGATGGATTATCATTTTTACTTGCTTTCATATCATTTTACGTTTTGTGTAATAGTGTTACTCATATTTTAACAATGGTTTCTTTTGATTCCAACAGTCCTGAGAAAACCAGGCTCAAGCCTTCACCAAAGAAACAAAACACAAAGCGGAAAGCCAAAGAGAGAGACCTCTACAAAAGAAACCATCTCCACGCTTACGAGAGCCTTCTCTCTTTAATGATAGGCAATGATCATCAAAACAAACAGACTACAATACTCACTTTACAGAGATCATGCGGAGAGCTCTCAGAGCTTCTCACTCAGTTCTCTATCACCGCTGCTGGAACCGGAATGGCTGTGCTCTTCTCAGTGGTCTGTAGCATTGCTTCAAGGCGTGTGCCCTTTTGCGCAAACAAGTTTTTCGACACTGGACTTGGTTTCAGTTTGGTGATACTGTCTTGGGCTGTGAATAGACTGAGGGAGGTGATTGTTCATGTCAATAGGAAAGCAAACAAGCCTTGCTCAAGTTTGAAGGGTGATGAAATCATGAACAGTGTGGAGAGGAGCATCAAGGAGGTGTACTTCAGAGCTGCTACTGTACTCGCTGTGTTTGCACTTAGGTTTGCATGTTGAGGACTCAGCAGTGTAAGGTTTCAGAATCTTTGATTTTACTACTCAGTGGAAAGCTTTTAAGGTCGTTTGTAAATGACTAAAACTTGTTTGGTACTTGAGCATATAAATGTGAAGATGGTATTGTTTGTTGTAGAACCTAATATAAGAGGTCTAAGAATTTTGCAGAATGAAATAATGTTTTGTAAGAATCTCTTCCATTTGTTTGATGAGCAAGATCTCATCATTAGTTGTTTTCCTGGATACACTATAAAGTTTTGGAATAATTCAAAATCAAATTGCAGAAAGTGAGGAAGTTGCTCTTTTATAGTCTTGACAGAGTAAAAAAATTGGTTTTGAGTGTTAAAAAAACTGGTTTAGGCATCCTCATACTCAATTATGTTCTAATTATCGCTTAGCGACTTGTTGAACATTGATGAACACACTAGAAAGATTTGGAATCATTCAAAATCCAATTGCTAGAAACAATGCAGAAAATGAGAATTTAAAGAGACTAGTTTTTTCAGAGTAGGAAGCAACAAATCAAGAGTTGGAAACTTAAATTATGCTTCTCTCTGTGTTATTTGATATAGCTGAAATCTCAAAGCAGAGGAACAAAAAGAAGAAATAAATCACATCATTGATGGGTTCCTAGAGATGCCTTTTGAGAACTCTTCAAGTCATCACTTTTGATACAACACCAGCTCCAACTGTTCTACCTCCTTCCCTCAGGGCAAATCTTTGACCTGTTTCACAATAGTGCAAAAAAAAAAATGTTAGCAAGTCAGAAACTAAAATTGTTGAATCACAAAAAGGTAAGTGACTGAAAGATTCTTGACCTATTTCGAGTGGGACAGGCATGATAAGCTCGAAAACAGCAGTGACATTGTCACCAGGCATAACCATCTTCACGTCATCTGGTAACTCTACTCTCCCAGTGATATCTGCAGTCCTCAAGTAGAACTGAGGCCTGTAGTTGGAGAGAAAAGCAGTGTGACGTCCACCTTCGTCCTTTGTGAGCACATAGATCTCCGCTTCAAACTTCTTGTATGTCTTGCATGAACCAGGCTTAGCAATCACCTAACAGAGAGAGAGAGAGAGAGAGAGAGAGAAGCATCAGTAAAGTTGGCTTTGCTATCATTATAAGGATGCTTAAAGCTTTACCATTCCACGCTGAATGTCTTCTCTCTTGAGCCCACGCAGAAGAAGTCCAACATTGTCACCAGCCTAACATAATGGAATCCAAAGTTTAATTAATCACAAGTATCATTAGTCTTTGTAGTCTCTAAGTATTGCCTTTTACCTGTCCATTATCCAAAATCTTCTTGAACATCTCAACCCCAGTTACAGTAGATTTCATTGGAGGTCCCTGAAAATCAAATCAAGAACATGCTTATAAGTTACAGTAGCTTTCAGTAATCAATCACCACTTTGGCTTAATAAAGGCACACTCACGTCTTTTAAACCCAATATCTCAACTTCTTCACCAACTTTGATGACTCCTTGCTCAATACGTCCGGTTGCAACAGTTCCACGTCCCTTCAAGATATAGAAAACTATCAGAACTGATTTTTTTTTAAAAACAAATGAACGCCAAGAGTAAGAGATTAGTATACTTGGATTGAGAAAACATCTTCAATAGGCATCAAGAAAGCCTTGTCAAGCACACGAACAGGGTCAGGTATGTACTCATCGACAGCATCCATAAGCTTCAATATAGCTTGCCTTCCAATTTCATCGTTTGTGCCCTGAAGTGCACACAGAGCAGATCCCCGGATGATTGGGATATCATCACCAGGGAACTTGTAGAAGCTGAGGAGTTCTGGATCAAGACAAAAGTTGATCTCAGATGCTTGAACTTAACTGAAAGAAATAAAATATGTGACATAAAAGATTTACAAACCACGTAGTTCCATCTCTACAAGCTCCAATAACTCTGGATCATCCACCACATCGACTTTGTTCAGGAAACACACAAGTGATGGAACACCAACCTGTGGAACATCCCATAATTAATATCTAATTCACTTTGAGTAACTCCAAGTGTTCACGATTGTAAAGAAGCGAACCTGACGGGCAAGTAGGATATGTTCCTTGGTCTGAGGCATGGGTCCATCTGGACCTGAAACCACAAGAATCCCACCATCCATTTGTGCAGCTCCAGTAATCATATTCTGAAAAGTTAGCAAAATGAAGCAACGAAGCTCAAGCGTTTATGAAAATATTTCTAATGAAACCCTACTGTGCATGTTACTCCATTAATATGAACTATTAGTACTAGCAAGTATTTTATTCAATTATTTGGTGTATACAAATATCTTAATTGTAGATGTATTTTTTTGGAATAATTAGAAGCAAACAATACAATATTTTGTTTATATTTACATAGACTAAATCTACATTAAATATTAATTTATGTTTAAAGTTTCTACTTTAATAAGATTAAAATGCATTACTAGATAAGAATCCTTACAGTAGTTATACTTCAAAGCCATGATCACTTAACTGGAGTTACTAGCTTCAAAAATGCATAACATGTAATATACCAAGGAAGCTAGTATAGTAAAGTCTAGACTCTCTCATTATTAGCACCACATATATGAAGTAGAAAGAAATGTTGGCGTCTTACCTTAACATAATCAGCGTGTCCAGGGCAATCAACATGAGCATAGTGACGCTTAGCAGTCTCATACTCCACATGAGCCTACACAACCAAGTAAAAATGCTGACTTGAAGATACGAAAAACAGAGAGAAAAGAAGATAAATAAACACAAACCGTGGCAATGGTAATTCCTCTCTTCTTCTCCTCAGGAGCTTTATCAATCTCATCAAAGGCAATAGCTTTAGCTTTGCCCTCCTCAGCAAGAACCTAAACAACAAGTAAAGATCCCTATATCAACTTGAAAAGAGAGCTTCACCATTGATGACAAAAATTAAACAAAAAAAAAAATGAATAAAGGAAAGACCTTTGTGATTGCAGCAGTCAAAGTGGTCTTCCCGTGATCCACATGCCCGATCGTTCCGACATTAACATGAGGTTTACTACAACAACAACAGAGGACAGTTCATGTCGGTACGAATCAACACCAACCAATTCCAAATCAAGAAAAAGGAGCTCACTTTCGTGTAAAGGTGGCCATGGATCTCCACAGGGAAGCTCCGAAGCTTGAGGGAGATAGATCATCTCCTCCTCCGATCGAGTGAGAGATCGAGGGAGACGAAGAGATGGAACCACCGCAGCGTGAGTAGATCTGAGTAGAGAAGGGAAGTAGACGCTTCGAGGTTGGGTTTCGAAGAGCGACGGAGGCCATTTTGACTTTTACGCAAAAGAGAAATGGCTAGAGCCACAGAGAGTAAGAGAGAGGAAGAAAGATAAATCGGCTAAACAGGCGAGATGGGGTTTTAGTTGCCTGAGGGTTTCTCTTTTTGACCCGACCCGAGTCAGAATAAGCCCATTTTAGTAGTTCTTAAACTACTATTGGGCCTTAAGTTTCTGTGAAGAACAACTTGTTAAAACAAAATCAGAATACCCCCCAAGTGAAACTTTTTGTTATCTCAGGATTAATCACATAATCAACACTAGGCCTGGGCGTTCGGTGGTCCGTTCGGTTTCGGTCCAGATGATTCGGATTTTCGGTGTTATGCTTATAAGTACCATTCGGTTTTTACTAATTATCGGATCGGGTTCGGGTCTGTTCCTTCCAGGTTCGGTTTGGATCGGATTTAACCAATGTTTAAAATCGTACAAAAATATATTTTTAAAAACCTCGAAAATTAACCAAAAAAATTTCAAAATCTATAAATTATTTACAAATCTAATTAAAAATTAGCTAAACTATCTAAATTAACTAAAAAATATTCAAAATAACAAATAAAACAAACTACAAAAATATTTTGAATACTCTAAAATATCTAAATCACCTTAATATATATAAAAACATTAACATATTTAACAAATTTCGGATATCTTCGGATCCTAATTTGGATTTCGGTACGGTTCGGGTTATAACCAATATCCAAAGTATTAAGCTCATAAGTCCCATTCAGATATTTTTCAGATTCGGTTTCGATTTTTCCGGTTCGGGTTAAAGTCGGTACTTCGGGTTGAGTTAAAAACGCTCATGCCTAATCAACACTTAATCTTCTGGTTCTGATGTAAAAAAGAAACACTTCTATATTATACTTAACCAACCGAGAAAAGGGAAACAGCGAAACCCAATTACAGCGGCTCTGAAATTTTAGAGGTTGTAAATGTTTTAAAGGAAAATTTTAATAATTAAAACTAGGAGTTAACGCGCGGTACGCGTAGAGCTATTTTAAATTTTAAATGTTAACTATATAGTTTTTTTACATTGTATTACGAAGAACAACAAAATTCTGAAATGTATGTTTGTGTGAATATATATTTCCTTAGGAAAAAACTGAAAACTATACATTTTTCAGATAGATGTTTAATATAGTTTTTCATTTCTTATATTGTATATTTACTTATTATTTAGTTTTTCTTATATTGTAGGACATCTCTCTCAAATTTTTTAAAAAGTTTTTGTCACAAAAATAACATTGAATAAGTAAAATGACCAAAATAGCCACTTTTTATTTTGAAAATTTTAATTTTAAATTTATTTTTAATTTGAAATCCTATCCTCAAAACCCCACCCTTAGCTCTAAACCCTAAATCTAGATTAGTTAACCCTACGGTATAAAAATATTTTTACTCTTTAATAAAACTTCTTTTGGTCATTTTTCTTATTAAGGTTATTTTGTGACAAAAACTTAAACTGACCATCTTAAGGAATTTTTCTGTATTGTATATTTATTTATTCTAATTTTCGTGCTTTTATATCAAATGGTAAAATTATAATAGATATTTAATGTAATATTTCTATGTCTTATATTGTATATTTGATTATTATTTATTTAACTATACATTTTTCATTTAACTATATATTTTTGAGATAGATGTATAATTTTTTTAATATTGTATATTTACTTACTATTTATCTTTTATTATTTTGTATATTT
>NC_027750.1:20412545-20415080 GCF_000695525.1 Brassica oleracea var. oleracea | reverse complement strand
TAATATTACGATAGATGTTTAATATAATATTTCTATTTGTTAAATTGTATATTTACTTATTATTCATTTTACTAAACATTTTTTTCAGAGAGATGTTTAATTTAGTTTTTTAATTTCTTAATTGTATTTTACCTATTGTTTATTTTTTATTGTATATTTATTTATTTTAATTTTCTTCCTTTTATACCAAATAATAGTATTATGATAGAGGTTTAATGTGATATTTATATTTCTTATATTGTACGTTTTTTTTACATATATTGTATGCTTGTTTTACTTATATTGTATATTTACTTATAAAATATTTGGAAATAATAAAAATGAAAAACTATACATTTTTAAGATAGATGTTTAATGTAGTGTTTTTATTTCTTATATTGTATATTTACTTATCTAATTGTTTTTCGTTTATATCAAATTGTAATATTACGATAGATGTTTAATATAGTTTTTCATTTCTTATATTGTATAATTACTTATTATTTAGTTTTTCTTATATTGTAGGACATCTCTCTCAATTTTTTTTTAAAGTTTTTATCACAAAAATAACATTGAATACGTAAAACGACCAAAATAGCCACTTTTTGTTTTGAAAATTTTAATTTTTAATTTTTTTTTTAATTTGAAATCCTATCCTCAAAACATCACCCTTAACTCTAAACCCTAAATCTAGATTAGTTAACCATACGGTATAAAAGTATTTTTACTCTTTAATAAAACTTTTTTTGGTCATTTTTCTTATTAAAGCTATTTTGTGACAAAAACTTAAACTAACCATCTTAAGGAATTTTTCTGTATTGTATATTTATTTATTCTAATTTTCGTGCTTTTATATCAAATGGTAAAATTACAATAGATGTTTAATGTAATATTTCTATGTCTTATATTGTATATTTGCTTATTATTTATTTAACTATACATTTTCCATTTAACTATACATTTTTGAGATAGATGTATAATTTTTTTTTATATTGTATATTTACTTACTATTTATCTTTTATTATTTTGTATATTTACTTTTTCTAAATTTCTTGCTTTTATATCCATGATAATATTATGATATATATTTAATGTAATATTTTTATTTTTTATATACTATATTTACTAGTTATTTATTTTTTATATATTTTTACTTATTATAATATGTAACATTTCTATCTCTTATATTGCTTATTTACTTACTATTTACTTCTTCATATATTGTATATATATTTTTCAGATAGATGTTTAATATAGGTTTTCATTTCTTATATTGTATATTTACTTATTATTTAGTTTTTCTTATATTGTAGCCTTGTAGGACATCTCTCTCAAATTTTTTTTAAAGTTTTTGTCACAAAAATAACATTGAATAAGTAAAATGACCAAAATAGCCACTTTTTATTTTGAAAATTTTAATTTTAATTTTTTTTTAATTTGAAATCCCATCTTCAAAACCCCACCCTTAACTCTAAACCCTAAATTTAGAAACTCTAAACCCTAAATCTAGATTAGTTAATCCTACGGTATAAAAGTGTTTTTACTCTTTAATAAAACTTCTTTTGGTCATTTTTCTTATTAAGGCTATTTTGTGACAAAAACTTAAACTGACCATCTTAAAGAATTTCGTTGTATTGTATATTTATTTATTCTAATTTTCGTGTTTTTATATCAAAAGGTAAAATTACAATAGATATTTAATGTAATATTTCTATGTCTTATATTGTATATTTGCTTATTATTTATTTAACTATACATTTTCCATTTAACTATATATTTTTGAGAAAGATGTATAATTTTTTTATATTGTATATTTACTTACTATTTATCTTTTATTATTTTGTATATTTACTTTTTCTAAATTTCTTGCTTTTATATCAATGATAATATTATGATATATATTTAATGTAATATTTTTATTTTTTATATACTATATTTACTAATTATTTTTTTTTCTTATATTTTTACTTTTTATAATATGTAACATTTCTATCTCTTATATTGCATATTTACTTACGACTAATTTTCTTCCTTTTATACCAAATAATAGTATTATGATAGAAGTTTAATGTGATTTATTTTTCTTATATTGTACGTTTCTTTTCCATATATTGTATGTTTGTTTTACTTATATTTTATATTTACTTATAAAATATTTGGAAATAATAAAAATGTAAAATTATACATTTTTAAGATAAATGTTTAATGTAGTGTTTATATTTCTTATATTGTATATTTACTTATCTAATTGTTTTTCTTTTATATCAAATTGTAATATTACGATAGATGTTTAAAGTAATATTTCTATTTCTTATATTATATATTTACTTATTATTTATTTTATAATATATTTTTCAGATAGATGTTTAATGTCTTTTTTGTATTTCTTATATTGTATATTTACATATTTTTTTTTTATGTTTTATATTTACTTATTGTAATATTATAATAAATGTTTAGTGTAATATTTTTATATTGTCTATTCACTTATTATTTATTTAACTATACATTTTCATATATATGTTTAATTTTTGAGATAGATGTATAATTTTTTTT
>NC_027750.1:20411461-20412521 GCF_000695525.1 Brassica oleracea var. oleracea | reverse complement strand
TTTTATATCAAATGATAATATTATGATATATGTTTAATGTAATATTTCTATTTATTATATTGTATATTTACTAATTATTTATTTTTCTTTATATTATATATTTAATTATTATTGTTTAATGTAATGTCTCTATTTCTTATATTGTTTATTTACTTATTATTTATTTTCTATTTTTATAATAATAATGCTTCGTCTCATGGGAGAAGTTTTTTTCGCTGATGTAAACCCTATATGGAACCTCAAAATGTCTTTTTTATTAGTATCTATTTCTATTAATGTATATTTACTTTTTGTGTATTTTTTCTTATATTGTATATTTACTTATTATTTATTTTCTATTTTTATAATAATAATGCTTCGTCTCATGGGAGAAGTTTTTTTCGCTGATGTAAACCCTATATGGAACCTCAAAATGTCTTTTTTATTAGTATCTATTTCTATTAATGTATATTTACTTTTTGTGTATTTTTTCTTATATTGTATATTTACTTATTCTAATATTATGATAGATGTTTAATAAAATATTTCTATTTTTTTAAATTGTATATTTACTTATTATTTATTTTTCTAAGCATTTTTTTCACACAAATGTTTAATTTAGTTTTTAATTACTTAATTTTATTTTACCTATTGTTTATTTTTTGTTATATCGTATATTTATTTATTTCAATTTTCTTGCTTTTATATCAAATGATAATATTATGAAAGAAGTTTGAAGTAATATTTATATTTCTTATATTGTATGCTTGTTTGACTTATATTTTATATTTACATATAAAATATCTGGAAATAATAAAAATGTAAAACTATACATTTTTAAAATAGATGTTTAATGTAGTTTTTTCATTTCTTATATTGTATATTTACTTTTTTATTGTATATTTACTTATCTAAATGTTTTGCTTTTATATCAAATTGTAATATTACGATAGATGTTTGATGTAATATTTCTATTACTTATATTTTATATTTACTTATCCAAGTTTTTATTGTAATATACTTTTCAGATAGAAGTTTAATGTATTTTTTGTATTTTTTATATTGTATATTTACTTATTTT
>NC_027750.1:20396935-20411205 GCF_000695525.1 Brassica oleracea var. oleracea | reverse complement strand
TATTTATTTTTTCTTATATTTTATATTTATTTGTTCTAATATTACGATAAATATTTAATATAATATTTCTATTTCTTGTATTGTGTATTTAGTTATTATTTATTCTACTATACATTTTTTATATATATGTTTAATTTAGTTTTTTATTTTTTAATTGTATATTTACTTATAATTTATTTTCCTTTTATTGTATATTTACTTATATTGTATATTTACGATAGATGTTTGATGTAATATTTCTATTACTTATATTGTATATTTACTTATCTAACTTTTTATTGTAATATACGTTTGAGATAGATGTTTAATGTATTTTTTGTATTTTTTATATTGTATATTTACTTATCTAACTTTTTATTGTAATATACGTTTGAGATAGATGTTTAATGTATTTTTTGTATTTTTTATATTGTATATTTACTTATCTAACTTTTTATTGTAATATACGTTTGAGATAGATGTTTAATGTATTTTTTGTATTTTTTATATTGTATATTTACTTATCTAACTTTTTATTGTAATATACGTTTGAGATAGATGTTTAATGTATTTTTTGTATTTTTTATATTGTATATTTACTTATCTAACTTTTTATTGTAATATACGTTTGAGATAGATGTTTAATGTATTTTTTGTATTTTTTATATTGTATATTTACTTATTATTTATTTTCTATTTTTTAAATAATAATGCCACGTGTCATCTTTCGGGAGAATTTTTTTCGCTGATGTGGACGCTCTATGGAGAGCCTCAAAAGGTTCATTTTATTAGTATAGATTAACTTTTTATAATTTAAAAGTTATAAAACTTATACATATTAATTATTGAATTTTGGAGACTAAGATAAATATTTCATTATATTACTTATATCCAATACTGTCCATGTTCATATTAGTTCAAATCAGATTAACGCAATCGAAATTTTATAATTTTTATTTAAGTTTTGTAGTTTATATTAGGCTGTTGAAACATTTACTCATTCCAAAGTTTTTACAGTATTTAGCCAATCAGATTTTTTTAGATTTTATTAATTCTACTGTTCTTTTTATTGCTTTTTAAGTTTTATTTATGTTTTTAAGAAACCAGTAATTTGTGATTATAGGTTTTTAAAGCTATAATCAATTTTTAGAGTCTAATTTTTGTACATCAATTTTTTAAAAAGCTTACGACCATAATAGTTACAGCCAGTCACAACAGTTTTCCTTCTTACCAACTTAAGGGTAAATTGGATTTAGTTGGAGGGAGTATTGATAGGTACAAGAAGATTTACTATCGCAAAGGGAAAAGAGGAGTAACTTTGGAGGAAAGGAATGACGTGGCAAGTGAGGAAGTTGTCTCAGCTCAAGAGGAAGAGTGAAGTAACAACTCTATCTCATTCGGAGGGTTTGTTGTTATGAGTCAGTGAGCTGGAGAGTGAAGAACTATTAATAAACAGAGATTTATAGATTGATTCCTTATGCTTGACTGTTGTAGTTGTAAGTTGTTATGAGACTTCTCTCTCGATCACTCAGTTACTCGCTTTAAGATTGTAATTGTTACATACTCTAAGCTATCAATTTATCAATATTCAGAGATTTACAAAGTTTGGGATAACTATAGTCTATCAGGGTTCCCTTTGGATTGCAATAAAGGATATGTTATAGCCGGGGTACAAGAATGACACACTGGGGACATATTCAAGCTTGTTTGATCTTGTAGTGAACTGTGAACCTGTTGAGTCTTGGGATCATTAGTATTTGCTTACTCATACACTTTTACTCTTTGGATATAAGTAACATGGCATCGGAGGCTAGTTCAGACTGGGATACAGTGTTACATCAGCTTACGAGCAGATCACATGACTACCTATCATCCATACTCTTGAGATTAGCGTTTCAAGTATCAGTTTGGATATATGTCGTAAGCGGAATGAGACATTGGTAGGGCCTGGACGATGGGTCAGATTTATTTTTTTGTTCTGAGAAAACGTTGCATTTCAAACATCCCCTATATATATCAAAAGAGAAACATTACATTTGACACGTGCCAGCTCCACGTCGATTTCAATTTGAGTAGCTAACCTATCGGCCTCACAATCATTTAACAATTTATACGTTCACATACTATTTTTTTTAATTCTACTGCAGACAATTTAATGTGTTCACACTAATTTTTTAATCAGCTCATTTTTAGTTTTTGCATTTTTAACCTTTGTATTAGTGAACTGAAGTTTTCTTCGTACAATTAATGAATAATATCATTTTGAAAGAGTTTTTTTTTAAATGATTAAGATTCTCATCAACTAAAATGATGGAATGTGAATGTTTTTAGAAATTGAAAGTTTTATATCTTGCCGAACTTAGCCATGGTTGAGGCTTTCTGTACCTGAAGGCAAAAAAATAATTGTGATTGGTTATGAATTAAAGAAATTGAGGTAAAAAACATCACACAAAAAGTTGGATCTTTAGTTAAGCCAAATATTGTTTTTCTTTACGGAGTTTTCATATCAGACTAAAAATTAGAAACATAATCAGACTGTAAAAAAAAAAATCAGAAATCAGAAAAGTTTAAAAAAGAAGAAGAAAATTCGTGAAATCGATTGAAAAAACAGAATTCAGGTGCTCGGTGAAGAGATCACATTATAAGAAAATACACGTTATTGGTTTTAGACTACGTTAATTTTGCAACATGCCCAAAAATATTGACATGATTCTCAACCATTTTTAGTGGTATTAAAGTATAGTCCAATAATTATGTATGTTAAATAAATACTGAAAATATTTATTTGTTCTCCATCATCCAAATATTTAAATTGAACTAATTTTTATGAAAATTTAAATACATTATTCAATTTTTTATGTTTATATTATTTTATTTTAATATTAAGTATATTTGGATTTTTGTTAAAAAATACATAATTAAAATGGGTATCTGAACTCAAATCTCAACTGAACCCGCAATGATTCGAACCAAATCCAAACAAAAAATTGTAAATATCCGAATGCGATTTAAATTTCTAACCTTAAAAATCTGAAATCTGAATAAATTAACTAAATTCGAATGGGTGGATATATGTTTATCTCCAGAAAAAACTATACAACAAATCTCTTATAATTATAACATACAATAAATGATCTAATAAAATATTTCACCAGCCAAGCAGTTGTAAAATCGTACACAAAAGAATGCTTATTATTAACCGCGGGATCAATTTAGTTGTTGACGCTTAAGATTCTTTAGCTTAAGGGACACGTAATCCATTTGATACGTGAATAATTTGATTTAATAAACTATCGTTACAGATTATCATCACGTACGTTCCCTCTCTCGCTATTGGCTCTCTCTTTCTTGTTCATCAGTTATGAGGGTGTTCGTGGACACTAAGTTTGGCGCAACGTTCACCTCTGATCTTAGTCGCATCAATAAACTATCAGATATCAAAAAGCGGATCGAGAACTCTCATGGTATCCCTGTTTCCACGCAAAAGCTCTTCTTCGATGGCGTGGAACTTCTTGTAGATCATTATCAACTCCCAACGTATCGCATCGTCAATAACTCTCGCCTCCTCCTCGAAGTACGTGATGATCACGTCAACAATCAAATGCTCCATCAATCTCCATATGCAACTCAAGGCTTCGTCCCTTCCATGGCGATGCGCAACTACGATCAAGCGCCACCGTCCCATGCAAGTTCATCTTTCTTTAATCAAGATCCGCATACGATGGCGAAGAGCAACCAAGTGCCACAGTCACATGCAAGTGCATCTTTCTATAATCAAGATCCGCGTACGATGGCGAGGAGCAACCAAGTGCCACCGTCACATGCAAGTGAAGCTTTCTATAATCAAGATCGGCTTGTGAGCAACGACGGTCAAGTGCTTCATCAACCCGATGTACTAGAGTCATTTTCCATGGACGAGTTTCTTGAAAGAGCTCCATGGCCTGGGACAACCGGAGACAACGTTAACATTCAAGAATCGTCTGGGAGAGACAACGAGAATCAAGATTTGTCTCCACCGCCGCATAAGCTGACAGTAATCATGACGCAGTATGATAAACCTGGGAGTGATTTTCTGGTTGATGTGAACGCTAGTGATAACGTTGGGGAGCTGAGGAAAGAGCTGGAGAAGATGCAACAGAAGTATCAGTTAGATCTGCCTGCAGAAGGCTACTTCTTTATGCACAAAGAGAGAGTGTTGGTCGATGATAAGTCCTTCAGCATGAACCGAGTAGCTAACGGTGATACCATTGAGATTTTGCCCGAACCTGATATCAAGGACTTCTATACATAGGGAACGGATCATTTGGTCTTTGACTCTGTGCATTTTCTGCTAATATGCTAAAAGACATGTAATTACTAATATGATCTAAATGAAGAATGCCTTGCTGTTTTTGTTTTGTTGAGGACTTTGAGTTCTGTGTTTGATAGGATGGTCTAAGCTAAAGAACACATTTGGCGTGTATGTATACCTTTAACCATACTGTAGACTGAAGTTAAAGACCAGATCATATCGAACAAAACAAAAACTATGGTTCATTGTTAATAAACTAATAAATTGTCTTTAATCTGATCTTTATCAACAAGGATCTACTTCCGGTCTTTCTAATTCCTTATAGCTTTACATTCTTTTCTTAAAGATTAATGTTTTCTTCATAAATAAAACCAAATATCACATTATCAAAAGTTTCCAAGCAATTAAAAGGCAACACGGTAAGTAATGGATCGAGTCTGGACTTCCTCCTTAGTTTGATGAGTTTTTTTAATGGAACATGCATGTGCATGAGTACCCATTATTAGGTTTTCAGTTGTCTATATACAAATCAATAACTCTATCAAGCACCTACTGATACCTTCAGAAAAGGATCTATCTTTGAAATCGGATGCATGGGAAAGCAAGACGGAACCCTAACTATTGTGACCCACAGCTGTGTTATATTCGTTGATTCGGATGTACAATTTTGGAGGATTTAAGACATTAAATTCGGCATATACTAACAGTGTAGTTCAAGGCTGAAAAATGCTACAACATCATATATAGTTAGTTTTCGTTTATGCTCTCGAAAAGTCCGTGTGTGAAGTATTAGAACCTCGGGTTAATCATGTTTATCTCATAAAACCCTTAATGGGTTTTTTAAATTTTTTTTTAAATTTTTTTTTTCTGATTAAAACCATCGTGTTCATTTTTTTTCTGATTAAAAAAAAATTAAAAAATGCAACAATCGCGGGCCGCCACGTGTCAGTGGGGCCCGCAAACAGTCCAAAACCCCAACAATAATCGATCCTTAACCTGAGCTTTTTATTACCGATTTTTTGTGTTTTTGTGGAGCCCACCACTATTTTTTAGGTAAAAACCCCTCCCAAAACCCCCGATGCACATGGTCTTAGTTATGTCTAATTAGTTGAGTCTGCATAATTTTCCGAGTATTTACATGTGTTTAGATTAATTTTATTGATGTGGAGGATACTAATTTTTACAAGTCGATTGGGCCTAGTAAAAATAAGTACGGATGTTTGAATAGAATTTTTACAAGTCTAATGAATAGTGTAAAAATATAATCTAGTATAAAGTAAAGACTTTTTCTTGAGTTCACCCCCTAGGGTGAACCTAAAGGTTCACCAACCAATAGAAAGTTGTCATTTTAGATCTAGTATCTTTTAATTAAGGAAACAAAATAACTTGCCAAATTATATTATGCTTTTAAAATAAAAAATTAAAAATTAAATAAATAAAAATAACAATAGTTCTAAAAAAAATATTATTTAAAAAAATATTTATTTTTAAGATTTAAAGTTTAGTGTTTAAGATTTATAATTTAGAATTTATCCAAATGTTTAGTGTTTTTCCAAGGGTTTAGGGTTTACCCAAGGGTTTAGGGTTTACCCAAGGGTTTAGGGTTTACCCAAGGGTTTAGGGTTTACCCAAGGGTTTAGGGTTTACCCAAGGGTTTAGGGTTTACCCAAGGGTTTAGGGTTTACCCAAGGGTTTAGGGTTTACCCAAGGGTTTAGGGTTTACCCAAGGGTTTAGGGTTTACCCAAGGGTTTAGGGTTTACCCAAGGGTTTAGGGTTTACCCAAGGGTTTAGGGTTTACCCAAGGGTTTAGGGTTTACCCAAGGGTTTAGGGTTTACCCATGAACCCAAGAATAACTCTAAAGTAAATGTTTGACTTTAAATGGAGAAAGGCCAGTACCGTATTTTTGCAAGTCCATGGGCAATGTTGAGTTGTCTTTGGACAATGTAAAAGCTTTTTACTAAGGGTCTGACTAGTTTCTCCGCTACCACCCGTAAACACAGCTTTGCGGTTGACAGCGTTTCGAAATAATCATATAAATCGCTACAAATCGTTTCAAACAGCTCTGAACCTCATAAAATCAATGGCTCGTTCTATCTAGTGTTTGCGGTTGGAGGCGGTTACGGACTATTGTGGGCAGATAAATAAATATAACAAAATTTTCAAAAATATTTTAAAATATAAAATTAAAAATGGAAATATTATAAATAAAAATATATACATATTTTATATATTAATTTAAATTCATAAACAGTATCATAATTTTATAAAAACTTTAAACTACCTAACTATTCATTAGAACTTTTAAAAATTAATATACATACATATATAAAGATATACACTTATATAAAACGAAACAAAATATTATTTTAAAATTTTAATATAAATCTTCAAAAAAAAATAATTAAAATTATAAATTTCAACTAATTAAAAAAGTTAAATAAATAAACATATTATTATTAATCATATTATATTTGATAATTATTATATTTTATTACAATAGTATGTTTTTATACTTTTATAATGTTATAATATGTTAATATTGGTAATTTATTATTAAACCGCTGTAATATCTTATAATCAATTAGTCACAAATATTTTGCAAACGCAACAATTTTTAAACGTTGTGCCAGTCATACAAAACACTTAATAACACTTGAAACCGCTACCACCCACATCCGCAAACTCCTGCACCTGTAACCGATGTGTTTGAACCAGTCAGGCCTTAAAGGCATGACTCATTTCCCCTCTACCACTCGCAATGCAGCTTTTGCGGTTGATGGCGGTTGTTGGCGTTTTGTAATAATCACATAAAACTCAATAAATCGCTTCAAACCGCTTTAAATCTCTGAAATTCAAAAGCTGGTTCCATCTAGCGGTTGCGGCTGCGGGAGGGTAAAAAAAATTATAAAAAGAAAAACAATATAAAAATAAAAATATTCAATAAACCTTTTAAATTGAAATAATATAAATAATAAAAAATATATATTATATTTTAATTTATATTATAAAACTTTAAAACAAAAATATTTTATATAGCTTTTAAAAATTTAATAGTATATTTTATAAATATAATTTTTATATTTATTATAATATAATGATTTTTTAATACTTTTACAAAAAAAAAATTTCACACTAAAGATGATTATATTAACATCAACACCAAGTTACAGACCGGCGATTACATGCAATTCCGGTACACAAGTCCGGCGGATTAGACTTACATCCCCGGAAACAGAAGCCCACACGAGGGAGACAATATTAGACATCAAACCAGACTGAGAGATAACTACAGCACAAGCTAACATCTAGAAACATCAAGAACAATAAAAAACAGATCCATAAGGGTGATAGAACCAATTGCATGTAGACTTGAGAACCTTGGAGAGACAGATCGATGGAGACAAACTTGATCAAACCATCGAGCCTACAAACCACCTATAGTGAATGGTCCAAACAATTGATAAACCAAAGCAGCAAGATCCGGGAGATCAAAGGAACAATTTATTTTCCTGTCTACAAACCGGAGACGGCGAAGTCGTAGAAAAGACGACAGGAAACACCAACTTGAAGCTTAACGAAAGAATAGATCTCGATCAGATCTAAAGATTAATGACAACGAGCGAATGCAATCAACACCAGATACTGTCGCATGCACAAAGACAAGAGGCAGAAGATCAAACCGATGAAGAAGCCAAGAGAACCCAAATCCAACATGCAATCCAACGGAGGGCAAAAGAGACTGGATCAGATCTAACGGCTGGAACAAAGTCTAACCTGGAGATGTTTAGATGGAGCTTGAACTGGATCAACATTCCACTAACAGTCACTCCGAAACGGATCAAAACTAGATCGAGATCTAGAGAAGGAATCCATCGATGAGTAAAAGAAGTTAAATCTGAAGATTTTATCAAAAACTAGAAAATATAGAGAATCTATACCCGACTCCGGCTCTATGAGAGCAGCCGGAGCCGGAAAACGAAAGGCGGCGTGGATTCTTCTAGAGAGAGGTTGGAGAATTTGTTTCTAATACTTTTATTATTATACAAAATGTAAATATTGTTAATTTATTATTTAATCGCTGATGCATTTGATAGTTAACGAGTCCTAAGTATCCCGTAAACGCAACAATTTCTAACCATTGTACCAGTAGTACAAATCGCTTAAAACCGCAACCACCAGCATTCACAACCGCCCGCAACCGCATCTCTAATCGCTGCGGTTACACCAGTGAGGCCCTAAGTTGATGACTAAGGTAAGTTTATTTGGCTACAAATGGCTTAATCTTATTAAACTTGGTGACTAAGCTATTTTAATGTCTAAGTTTAATTAACAAATGACTTGATGACAAATGGCCAAAGCTTAGTAAACTTAGTGACAAATGTCCAAATTACTTCGTGACTAAGCTTTGTAAATCACTCGTATAAATAGACATCTTATTCTCGCCGTTATAGATACACTCATGAATAAAAATCTTGCACAAGATAATCTTCCATATACAGAAGTCGCAACAGTGCCTCAAGTTTTCTAATGTAAGTCTCGAAACTATAGCGTAAATGTTAAGTTTACAGATTTTGTTTGGGTGATTCAAAACAGTCTCACATGGTTTTATCCTATGACTCAAAAATTATACAGAAACCATCTCACCTACGAATGATTTGTTGAGTTAAAGAAAGAGATCAGATCTACTCCACGTATTCGTCTATTTCCTTATGTTTTTTTCAAACTTTTTACGGCCTTATATTATCGTTTCCATCACGTTTTGTTTCGAAATTTTCAATCCGGATACTCAGCGTACTAACAAGAAAACCATGATACAGTTATGAAGGTGTTCGTGGGCACTGTGTTTGGCTCAACGTTTTCTTTTGATCTTGATCCTCGTAATAAAGTGTTTGATATCAAAAAGAGTATCGAGAACTCTCAAGGTATCCCTGTTTCCATGCAAACCCTTTACTTCAATGGCGTGAAACTTGTTGTAGATCATTATCAGCTCAGAGTATATCGTATCGTCAACAACTCTCGCCTCATCCTTTTGTTACGTGATGATCACGTCAACAATCAAATGCTCCATCAATCTCCATATGCAATCCAAGGGTTCGTCCCTTCCATGGGTAGGAGCAGCTACGATCAAGTCCCACCGTCACATGCAAGTGCATCTTTCCTTAATCAAGATCCGCGTAAGATGGCGAGGAGCAACCAAGTGCTACCACCGTCACATGCAAGTGAAGCTTTCTTTAATCAAGATTTGCGTATGATGCAGAGGAGCAATCAAGTCCTTCATCAAACGCAGATATCTCCAGTGCCACCGTCACATGCAAGTGCATCTTTCTTTAATCAAGATCCGCGTACGATGGCGAGGAGCAACCAAGTGCCACCACTGTCACATGCAAGTGAAGCTTTCTATAATCAAGATAGGCTTGTGAGCAACGATCGTCTGTTTCCAGAGATGCTTCAAGATATCAGCCTGAAGCAAGGTTTCTGGCCTGGGATGACAACCTTTGGAGACAACAACAAGATTCAAGAATCATTGAGGAGAAACAAGATGAATCAAGATTTTCTTCAGAAGGAGCCATATCTTCCGTCTAACACTTATGGAGCTATCGCCAACGAGAACCACATGTTTCGAACGGATAAGTCCAGCACATTTGGAGACTTCTCGTTTGGTGACTATCGTCATATTTTAACCGATAGTAACTGGCCTGCGAGTACATTCGACGAGATCATCAACAAGAACCAAGTGTTTGAAACGGAGCATTCTTCAGTAAAGTCAATCTCAACAGAAGAGAGCAGCAGTCAAGTGTTTCAAACCAAGAAGTCTCCACAACCGCCGAAGCTGACTCTTATCATGACACAGTATGATAAACCTGGGAGTAAGTTTCTGGTTGATGTGAACGAGAGTGATAACGTTGAAGAGCTGAAGAAAGAGCTGGAGTATCTGTTAGACCTGCATGCAGAAGGATATTTCCTTCTGCACAAAGAGAGAGTGTTGGACGATGATAAGTCCTTCAGCATGAACCGAGTAGCTAACGGTGATACCATTGAGATTTTTCCAGGACCTGTTATCGAGGACTACCATACATAGGGAATGGATTGAACATTTGGTCTTTGAAGCTTTTAAGTCTTTCTTCATAGTTCTTTTGCTTTGTTCAACCTTTGGCATTTTCTGTTTTATAGTTTTCTTCAAATATGCTAAATGACATGTACTAAAATGAGCTGAAAGAAGAATGACTTGTTGTTATTGTTTTTGAACACTTTAAGTTCTGTGTTTTATTGGATGGTCTAAGCTAGATAAGACATTTGGAGCCTATGTGGTGTAATGGAGGATGCACCTTTCAAATTTCGCTAGAAGAACACTTAGAAATTAAAATTCTCCTCCTACAACACCAAATGGCAATACTGTAGAATCATATATATTGTGGTCAAAAGGTAAAGAGAAGATCATATCAAAAAAAACAAAATACGAGTTAAGATGTTTAGTAGAATCACACATTCACATGTACAACAACATAAACTATGGTTCATATTAAAATAAAAAACAAAAAAAACTGTCTTTAAACTGATCTTTAATCAACAAGGATCGACTCTCTCCAGTCTCCTCTAATTCCTTATAGCTTTACATTTTTGTCTTGAAGATTATGTTTAACCAAACAACTAAACAACTATTGTTTAGTTGATTAACAAAGAGAACAATCAGAATTACACAATCTCTTGTTAAGTAAACAATAAACTTTCTCTGCTTTATAAAAGTGTTTTTCTTGGGTTCACTCCCTACCAATAATAGTTTACCACTTCATATTTAGTTTTGGAAAAAAAGAAACAAAATATTTCGAATTTGTCGAGTTAAATTATGTTTGAAAATAAAAAAAGAGTAAAAATAAATAAAAATATTAATAGCTTCAATTTTTTTTTTAATATTGTTTACGCCGTCAACAAAACACTAAACTCTAAATCCAAAACTCTAAATCCTAAATACTAAACACTAAACCTGTGAGTAAACTCTAAATCATTGGATAAATCATAAACCCTAAATCGTAAACACTAAATACTAAACACTAAACTCTAAATGCCGCCAGCAAACTATAAACTCTAGACACTAAACCCTACGGTTTGGGATTTATCCAAGGGGATTTATCCAAGAATTTAGACTTTACCCAAAGGTTTAGAGTTTACGCAAGAGTTTAGAATTTGGTATTTAAGGTTTAGGATTTAGTGTTTAGGATTTAAGGTTTAGTGTTTTGCTGGAGTTGTTAACCATGTTAACAATAATTTCTTTTTTTTCTGCAGCTATTAATATTTTTAATTTATTTTTACTTTTTTATTTATTTCAAAACATAACTAGATTGTGATCCGTCCTCTGAAACGACGAGTATACTTTTTGTTTTAATTTTTTTTTAAAATTTAATTTTTCTGTATCTTTTATAATCATATTTGTGTTTAATATTAATTTAATTTGATAGAATAGATGCATAGATTTGGTAAAAAGAAAATTGACCTACGCAGAAATATAGGATACATACAGAGATTTAGATGTATAGGTCGTTAAAAAAAAATCTAGAGGAAGAAGTGGACCTGATTATTTCGGAACTAAAAAATGGTTACAAAAATATATTGATGACATGACTTTTAGAAAAATATGATATGAATAATTTCATTTAATGTTGATTTATATTTTTGGTAAACTTATTAGAATATGGTAATAATTCATATATTACATTCAATATTGATATTTCTTTTTGGTAATTTTTTTTAAATATGGTAATAGTTCATACATCATCTATAAAATAAATATATTCATATATAACAATTCAAATTTCGAAATATTATTATTTTGTGTAATTATACAATTTGTATTACTAAAGCTTTCAAAAATTTCTACAATTTTTAAAAAAAATTAAATATCTAATCGTAAGATCATTAGTTTCTTATATATCTACAAATTTTATAAATATTGTTTAGGCTAAATTTTTGATAATTATACAATTTTATATCATTTTTATTAATTTTATACAAATTGATTTAATATATATCAAATCTATATTAAATATTAGTAAGAAAATAGTGAAATCTATAATATTTAATAAAATTTATTTTTAAATATAAGTTATATTTAAAAAATTCCTTACTGCATATGGTGCAGGAAAACACCTAGTTGACAAGAATTAGAGAACAAAAAATAAACTAAACACAAACTCAATTTAGTTAAGACATGGCATACACAACAACCAAAACCGCTTTCCCGAAGCTCGACCAAGTCCGCAACAACAACAACTTGACGCAAAAGAATGAGCCAAGTTTAACCAAGAGTCAGAACCCGGTAATTTTAGTCTCCTCGGTGATCCGCTCTTAAAGATAATGACCCATCCGAGAACAGCTCGCCGAGGCTTCATAGCACCCGCCTACATGAACAAACAGCAACATAAAAGGCCTAGCAAACCCGCAACAACCAAAACTGAGCATTTATTAGCCCGAAGACGACCTGCACACGATGTCGCAACGAGTAAAAAGGGTTGAATTCTCCGTACTACCTGCCCCGAGCCCACACAATTGTCACACACACCACCACAAGAAGCTCAAGCAAACCTAACTGATCCACCACCACAAGAAGCTCAAGCAAACCTAACTGATGCTGGGATGTGAGCGAAGACCAAACGTTTCAAAGTGGCGGTCAAGACTCGAACCACCACACGCCCGTAATCGCCGAGAACCGACTAACTGAAACTGGAGCTGCTAGAGCCGTCACTTGCCTCAGCAAAGACGGGAAAACAACCATGGCATACTAATCATAGTAGGAACCACGAAGAAGAGGACCGAAGATGGGGAGCCAAGAAGAAGGCCACTTAAGCGGAATAGACGACCGCTCTTTAAACCACTGACGAGACCTATGCGAGCCGGCCACTGAATTCAAGTACCAACCCGCCTGTGTGCTCAAGCCCACAGCTCGCCGCCGTGGAAGAGAGACCCACCAGCACTCACTGCGCTAAGGAGAAGAAACCCATGCTCTATGAACCGACGAGATACATCCTCCCAAGCCGAATGGCGCCCTGAAACCGAAGCAGCGAACCGCCGAAGATCCAGATTTGACACAGCGCTCCTCCTCCTCTCAAACAAAGAAAACATAGATGTGATCTAAGAGAGAATAATCGACCACCATCGAACCCCAAAAAGCCAACTGCCGCGACCACCGACCTCTCGACCTCCTCGCCATAATCCTAGAGAGAGCTGAGAGACCACAGGAGAAGAAAACCCCTCTACAGCGGAGTACTCCTCGGCGTCATGAAACCCTAACACGTGACAACACGCATATCGGAGGAGAGCGGATAGGAGGAGCGGCAGCAAAACGAGAGAGAGAAATCTAAACGGATCAGAGGCCTTCGGTCGTCGGTATGCGCCGCCACGCGCCGTCCGGCCGGAGGAAGGAGAGCTCACTTTTTATCGACCGAAGGGATAAGGTAGAGAGAGAAACTTACAAAAAAAACAAAGGCTCGTAACATGCATTGTTAGTTTTTTAAGTAGTTCACGTGCATATTTTGGTGTTGGACTAATAATTTATCAACTAGGATAAGATCCGCGCCTTGCGCGGAATTAAATTATTATTTTTATTATATTTTAGAAAATGAAACAATAGTTTGGCTTCATTTGGATTAGGGGTTTTCAATCCAGATATCGGGTTGGTTTCGATTCGGTTCGGTTTTTTCGGTATTTTGGTTAGTAAAATATAACTACTATTCTAAATCCATATTTACTTTGACTTTAGTCTTTCACATACTTTTGAAAGATTCCAACTGGACAACTAAATTGATCAGCCAATCTTGTTGCTTTAAATCATTAGTATATATATATATATATATTATTTAGTTTGAATATTTATTAAATAAAAATTCATATGCGTTATATTTTATGATCATTTGTAACTTATTATAACAAAAAAAATAATCTATTGATCACAAAATTTTCAGAGTGAGAATCTTCAAATTTCTAATAATATATAGACGTTTTGAAAA
>NC_027750.1:20385671-20395946 GCF_000695525.1 Brassica oleracea var. oleracea | reverse complement strand
TTTATTTTATTATTAAATGATATTTTTACCTCTATGGTTTTAAAATCATGTGTATCTTCTTATAATAAATATGTTAAACCATTGATCATTAATTTTTAACATAATAATTTTAATAGTTTTAGTCATTTATTGTCGTTTTTAAAAATTCAAAATATAACATATACGAAAAAATCTAAATTTTACTTTTATAGCTAATTTGATTGTTTAATTTATTTTAATAATATAAAATTAAACAAAAAATGATGGAGGAGATATAAATTGTTATCAAATCTTTATTATTAAAATCATTAATTGTCATATATATATATTAGTCATTTATGGTAATTCCGTAGGTTTGATTTAAGGAAAGAAAATAACATATCATATCATTATATCATATAGTTTGACCAACTTATGTATCTAACAACATATAAAAATCGAATGTGGACCTACTTATTTTTCAATTGAGTGTAATTGACTACCTAATTGAATGCCACCTATGCATTGGGGCCTATTTTAATTAATACAAAATTGAGGTTACATCTTTTCAAATGTTCCTCAATTAATATATAGGGGATTGGTCGTGCCCTGATTTAATAGAATTGATATAATTCGGCAAATTCGTAATATTTTGTTTTTTTATCTTTTCAAAAACTGAATATAAAGTGACAAACTATTATTGGTTTGTGAACCGAAAAAAACTCTTTATAAAAAGTGTAACTTTGACCCACTTTGTTGCATAAAAATATTATTTTAAAATATCAATACTATTATTTATATCTATTTTGAGCTCAATATTAATTACAAAATATTTTGATTTTATAAATAGTTTTATTTATTTTTAAAATTTATTGGTGAAATTGATGTATTTATTAAGAACATAAATGCATTTTAATTATTTTATTAATATGTGTGAAAAAAAATGAAAATAATATTTTTGTAAAATGGAGTAAGTATAAGACATGTGACCAAAAATTAGTAAGAAAATACGTAGAAACCAAATATGTTAATGGAAAGTACATCAAAATAGTAGAAGAAGAAGTGAAGAACTCTCCCATTTCTCTAGTAGACACTACATGCACCATCAAACATTTCTTAAAATAAGGTCTTTAAAAGTAGAGTACTTTACAGATGGTGGCCTAACGCATATGGCCTTAGAGCATCAGCATCACAATTTTGTGTTATCAAGCTTATCCAACGTCTTTAAGTCTGCCTTGAGAAGGGTAGTTTACATATAAACAGAATGTAATGGAAGGATGATGACGGTTCATTCTAGTGGCACCATGTTGATCACTTCGATACAATTGAGAATCTTGAACCAAAATGTTTCTGGTGGCTCTAATTGCCACACAAAATTTTGGATGCAAGAAAAGATATGTATCTATACATAGAACAAAACCCATGAATCCATGATACATTGTTCAGACCTAATAAATGCACTTGTTCAGGACCAATCTTCAAGAAGCTAAACCCTCAATCAAAAGTTAAGTTTAACAATAATCGAGGAGAATCGACAACGGTCAAGATTTACTTCAAAGGGATACCTTCTACGACAAACACATTTGGAGATTTCTCGTTTGGTGAGGATCTTCCATTGTCAACCGAGCATTTTTCACTAACGTTCAAAGTTACTAGCCAGCGAGTACAACCGAAGAGATCATCGACAAGAATCAAGTGTTTCAATAGGAGTAGTCTACAGTAACCTCAAACTGAACAGAACAGAACAGAGGATCAACACTAATTACCTTCGAGGGCTGGAAGTAGCAATAAAATGCTTCAAACCGAGAAGTCTCCACCGATCAGAGAGGTCATTAACATTACAAATTCGCCTGAGAGGAGCAGAAAAAAAACCGTTGAAGAATCTTAGAGTAATGGCATTGCCAGATTCCAGTGAGAGTCTCATCTTTCCCTTAATATATAGTTTTTTAGTCATTTTTCAAGTTTTCAAGCTTTGTTCAAAGTTTTTTTTTTTTTAATTTCACAGCTTTCTGCAAATATGCTAAGATATGTATACATATATTTAAACCACAATTCCAATCAAGATGTGTTCAATCATTGTTACATATTTTCAAAACCAAGACTCACTTGACTTAAGAGTTAAAAACACTCGTTAAACTTCACACCATTTATGTAACACTTACAAATTTACCAGCATCAACTGTCCCACCCACACACACACACAAAAAAAAAAAAAAAAACTTAAATATGGTTTTATTATTTAAAGATCGTTCTTGGTTTTGGCCTTGGACTTTTCTCTAGAGCTCGTCTTTTTGAGATTCTTGGAAGCATTGCTCATCCCAAAAGAAAGGAAACTTCAACTTTGCAGCAGTGTGTGGCATAAACCAGTCATCATAGGTGAAGCTGTTAGAAATTAAAGAAGAAGCAGTGATTAGTAAAAATAATATCAATAAGCAAACTCTTGTGAACAGACGGTTACATACATTTTAATAGGCGGCCGAGATATAGTGACCAGCACCTGCAGGTCCTCATTACCGGTGTTCTTGACCTGTAAGAACAATAACAGATGAATGTAAACTAAACATATGAGAACTTTTTTCACTTAGACGTTACATTTATATACACATGGAAGAATATCCGTAGTAGGATTGTATTAGATATTAACTGATATAGATATATACGAAACTCCCAATACATTTAATCAATATAACAATATATATAGTAACAAACTTAGGGTCCAAATCATCTGAAACTATTTGGGAAGTTAAAGACATACCTGATGAGCATCATTGATTGGAACATGAAGCGTACTGTTGGCAAATATTGGAAACTCAACTGGTTTGCCAGGGAAACTTCCATGCGTTTCAGCGAGATACAGAGTACCACTACCCTTTAGTACAACAAAAACCTCTTCACATGAGTGCCTGTGAATCGGTGTCGCTGCACCTGGAGCAAACGTTTGAAGCCATATTTCAACCTGAAAAACCAAACATATACCAATGTGGGTAACTTGCAGCAAAATCTCCATCAACACGATTTCCAATCATGACAGAACAACAAGAAAAGGAAACCTTAGTGTTTGGTAATAAGAAACATATAAACAGAGTTTGTAAACAGCTTATGCGTCACCTCTTTCATTCCGTGCAATACGGACCCCGCAACTGTCATGTGGGTAAGACCTGGTATTCCATAGCTATCCTGAGGAAGTTCACTAATGTTTCTCACGATTGGTAAGCCTGGATTCGCCATTCAATAGTTAAAAAAACAAGTATTAACATCAGAATTATATAAAGCTACATATCGATGAAGTTGCTAGAGATTGAGAGAAAACAATTTTATTATGGCGAGTAGAAGAAGGAAAAGCGGGAAACTCACCATCGATCGGACAAGGAGATCCTAGAGTAGCTTCAGAGAAGTAGAACAGAAGAAGCGTGACGGAGAAGATGGCGGCGATCTGAGATGAGGAAGAGGAACCAACCGAAAGGAGGATCATATCTAGATGCTTCTTGTAACCGTTTTTACTCTTTTACAGCTCTTCTTATATTAAACCAAAGTGGTTGGGACTGATTTGAGCTAAGCAATATATTGGTTGTATAATGAATTTAAAGTTGTTACTATATTAGGCCAAACGATATAAAACTATGATTTAGGTTTCATGTGAAAACTCGGGAGCGAATAGGAATTATTCGTCGGTACTATTCTTGCGAAGAATTAGTTAAAATCCAGTACATGTCAAGTGTCATTTTATCATTTTTATGTTTTCTAAAAAGTGTTATATTATCATTTTTTTTGTTATACAAACATGTCATTTTAGAATTCCAATACAATTTATTTTTATTTTTTACTTTAATATTAACTGCAAAATGTATTAATTTTAATAAATACAATTTTTTATATCAAATAGTATTGGTTAAACAGATGTAATTAATATAAATACAAATATATTTTAATTATTTTCTTATGTATGAAATGTGTTTAAATGACATTTCTTATAAGCAAAGGATTATTATTAAAGAAAAAAAATGCTAGTATGTCTGGTAAATAAAAGAAAACTCTATCAATACTATTAAAACATAAGATTTTTTTTTTGAGGTGCCCTTCTGTTTCACCAATATTTACAGATGTCTGTCATTGAAATATTAAAAACCTATTATTTTAATTAAATTCTGAATTTCCTTTTATTTATACAACAGAAAATCATATAATGAATCAACATGTTATTAAAGACGACCATAACTGGATAAATAAACCAACTTACCCAACGAACGTAAACCATCCAACATACTTAACAATATAATAAAATGGTGTGCTGGTTCAATCCATCGAAGTATAAATTATAAAGTACATGATTCTATATATTTAAATGCCGAAACCAACATAATAAATACACATCTTTAGCTTGATATCAAGTTTATAAACAAACAATTTACTTTTTTGAAAAAGTATTAACAAACAATTTACAGCATTTCAATTCCTATAGGATACCAATCCAAATGTTCTAAATGTTCTATAGAAAACTAAACCAACGTTGGTATGAATAACATCATCCGATATATCACACTTAAAGAAACGAATATATAAACAATAAATATGAAATATATGAGCGAAATAGGTGCGGGAATATTCATTAACAACAATTAATATTTTCCTAATTAAATGGTAGATAAGATATTTATAATAATCATATTTTTCATAGCATTCAATTGAATGCATCAGTTTCGGAATGCTAACTAACAATAACATAAAAAAAAATTAGAAAGATCTTCCTAACTAAATAATTAGGTCGTCAGCAAAAAAAATTATACATAAACTAAATGATTTAATCCTATTAGAAAGAATAAATGAAATTATGCGGGTTTGAGCTTTAAAAAAGGCCAGTTAAAAAAGAAACGGGTTTAAGTACATGACAGATTTATGTATTTTAAAATATTGTTTTTTTGAAATATTAATTATAAACGTTTGTATTTTTTAAAACAATTCATTTTCGTATTGAAACATAAATATTCTACAAAAAATGTTTTATCATGTAATCTAAGAAATATGTCATTACAAATATTTTTCTTAAGAATTTCATTTATGATATATTTTTCAATAATATATGTTTTCCTATTATAAAAATATTAAAAGATATATTTATTTTAATTCCATATTATTATTAACAATATTAAAATTATTGTTTCAATATACTTATTTTTATTTTATAATATTATGTTTCAAAAATAAACAAAAATGAATAATCGTTGTGTACTAACATTTTTCTATGTAAACATTCAGTAAAAAAATATTTTTTATATAGAATTAAATGATAATCCTATTAGGAAAAATGGATCAAAACGAGTTTGAAATTTAAAAGGTCAAAAAGAGACGGGTTTAATCATGATAGATTTATTTAAAATGTAGGAAAAAGTGATATATACATTTTTAGGGGTGGGAGTTCGGATGCCCATTCGGGTTCGGTTCGGGTCTATTTGAATTTCAGATTTTCGGGCAAGAGATTCTAGCCCCATTCAAATTTTTATAAATTTTGGTTCGGGTTCGGTCCGGATCTTTGCGATTTCGGATAACCGTTTAAATTATTTAAAAATTTTAAAATTATATACACTTTAAATTTCTTTAAATGTAAAAATTAAAATTATATATAACATAAAATTTTGAGTATTGTATGCTAGGATAACTAAACCTAACGTAAAAATTGGTTTGAATTGAATATTTGGTTAGAGAATCAATATATATATTTTAAGTATTTTGGTGTTTTAAGTATAGTTTCACTACTTTTGATATTTTGAACAAAAAAACTACTTTAGATATTTACTTTTGACTATTTCTATATATTTTTCAAATACTTTGAACAACTTCAAAATATTCTATACATTTTGGATATTTTTTTGGATATTAAATATAAAAATAGCTAGTATATTCAAGTATATAAATCTAATTCGTATATATTCGGATACTCGAAATATTTTGGTTTGGTTCTGGTTTTTTAGATACCAAAATTTTAGATCCGTTCGGATATCCAACAAATTTTGGTTCCCGTTTAGTTTTATTTTCTCGGATCGGATTCGGTTCGGTTCTCCGAGTTCAGATTTTTAGCCCAGTCCTAGATATTTTTTTTCTGAATTCTCACAATAGGGCTGGGCAAAAAATCTGAATCCGAAGAACCGAACCGAACCCGACCCGAAAAAGTAGTACCGAGCCCGAACCGAAATTCATTAAATATCCGAACGGGTTCAAAATTTTGGTATCTAAAAAACCGAACCGAATCCGACCCAAACCGAAGTATTCCGGGTACCCGAATGTATCCGAAATTGATTTCTATACCCCCTTTATATAAATATATTTTAGATTTAATGTCTATTAAAAACATCCAAAATATATAAGATATTTTTAAATTGTCCAAAATACTTGAAAATATATACAAATAGTCAAAAGTAAATGTCTAAAATAGCTAAAATATACTCAAAACACCAAAAATATTTGAAATATCGATTGATTATATATCCAAATATTCAAACCAAATCAAATTATATGTTAAGTGTAGGTATTTTGACATATATTATTCAAATTTTTATGTAATATAATATTTTGTTTATAGATTTTGAGAAATTTAAAGTATATAATGAATTTTAAAATTTTAAAAATAATTTTAGTGGGTTATCCGAACCCGAACCGAACCTGAACCGTAATTTAGAAATATCCGAATGAGGCTGAAATCTTTGACTCTGAAAACCCGAAACCCGAATAGATCCGAACCGAATCCGAATGGGTACCCGAACGTCCACCCCTATCTCAAAACATAAAATATTCTGCGGTTCAAAAGGTATCGGTTACCGCATAATATTTTATGTTGTGAGATAGGAGTGGGCGTTCGGGTTCGGTTCGGATCTATTCGGGTTTTCGGGTACCCGAACGCCCACCCCTAGACATTTTTCTACTTAAGTTTTCAGTAAAAAATATTTTTACACAGAACTAAATGCTTAATCCTATTAAAAACGGATCTAAACGGGTTTGAAATTTAAAAAGAATCGGTCAAAAATGAGAAGAGTGTAAATATGAGAGATTTATCTATTTTAACTCATGATAAAAAAAATGTATCTATTTTAACATTTGTGACTAAGTGACGTAGATATTTTTTTTTTGGTTTTTCACAACGTAATAATTTCGTGCTTTAAAACGCGGATCAAAATCTAGTCTATATCAAAGAGAGAGAAAAATGCTGGTCCACGTCACGTATTTCCCAATGAAAGTGAAATGGATGGTGCAATGTGTTACAAAAAAAAAAAGATAAAAGATAATATTTTCTGAACGATTGTGTTTTTCACCTAACTGGCTTCCCAAAATTCTAATAGAATGAACAAAGGCTTTATAGCTGGTATCCATAGGTATGAAATAATGAATACAAATAAAATAATAAGTATGAAGAAAAATGATTAAAATTATGTTCAAAAAGTATGAAGATAAATGATTGTTTTTACAAATTTAGTAAGAAATAATTTTTTTTATAATGTTCTACACAAAAGTGGAAAACTATTCCTAACAAATTGTATTATTTCTTAGAAATGATAAAGAACTTAATGTCTTTTTCATTCATATAGTTACTATTCAAAACAAAACAAAAAAGGTATTTAAGAATATAAAAAATAAAAATAAAATAAAATTTTGAGAAATTAAGAGAAATTCTATAAAATCTAATTAGGTTTACGGCGATCAAAGCACATTACATGATTTGGGGTTTATCGTAAAAATGTATGACAAGTCCAGAAACGTACATAAAATTGGCCAAATTTCATTAATAGGTTTATGGTGATCAGAGAACGGTGAAGAATATCAACATTCACAAGGAATAATTTTTTTTTTCATTTCCTACCATTCTTTTTTTTTGTAAAAAAATAAAGAACAAAAGTATTCCTTGTTAAATTTAAGAAAGAACAATCATTCTTTTTCATTCTTGCAATTTTATTCTTTTACGTTCGTTTTCTATGGGTCTGACTGGTCTATTCGGGAAACAAGAGGAATGAATAGAAAAAGAATATATAGAAATAAAATAGCAGGAATGGAAAGGAATAGTTATTATTTCTCAAATTTAAAGAGGAATGATTTTGTTCTTTAATTCTCTACAAAAAAATGGAATGAAAGAGAATTATTATTCCTTGTGAATAGTGATTTTTTATAGGAACGTTAGGAAATGCATTATTCCTCATCATTCTTTGGTCACCATTCATATTTGTTCCTTTTGTTTCCAGAATGATCTCCGGTCGAACTCATATGTGTGTTTTATTGCGAAAAAGAAATTAGCTTGGAGACAATATATAAAACACAAGTAGCTGACATGTCGCGGACATCGCTTGCACATGTTTAGAATTGCATTCAGACTATTGAGACTATTCGAGATCCAACAACTTTGGTTTTTGTCGACGTACTTTGAGATCCAACTAACTTTTTTTCACCTTTTAACACTTCCAAATATAGGTGGACAAAATATTCGTAAATTTTGATATGATTCATTATTCAAACAAAAATTCCAAAATATCCGTAGTTTTACAAATCAAAGCAAATACTAATATGTAATATATGTAAGAAACAAAGCAAACTACATATACTAATATTTTTCGGAACGGATCGGAGATCCGTTATATGCATATATATACATATATGTAAATAATTATATATTTAACATATATAAATATTATATTTTATATAAGTTTTGCAATATTTTTATTTATTAAAGTACTATATTAGTTATTATAACTTTTAAAAAGTAAATAACTTTTTATTTTGTAATAAAATATTATTATTTTATATTATTATTATTATATTTATATGAATAAAATCAGATATCCGGTTAAAAATCTAAATATTTGGACATTAAATATCCGGATAGCTACATATCGAATCGGATAACTGATTATTCGGACAAAACATATAGGTTCATAAATACCTCCAATAATTATGATATCCGATCTGTGTCCAACCCCATTTCCGAACATCGTTTTTTACTTTATAATTTAACACACTTTAAATTTTCCACACTACAATAATTTGTTGAATTAAATTCAACATATTATTTTACTAGTTGATTATTTTTTGATATATCCAAATTTAATAAATCTAGTATCAATTTATAGAGAATAAAAATAAAAAATTCATATAAAAATAAAATTATTTAATTTATAATAAGTAATTGAATTTAAATAATTAGAAACATATAAAAATATTTAAAAAACTCTAGAATGTGATGCTTGTCGGTCTCTCTACATCCTTCTTATTTAACATGCTAAATCTTTTCAACATGCTTATTGTAATGTTTCAATTGTTAAATCTTTAATTCAGCTATTGAATTTAATATTCAATAAGCCTATTGTAACTAGTCTTAGAATCTAACAACCACAAGTCTACAACCACGTAAGCTTTATCCACACTAAAAAACTCATTTTAAACCATCGAATAGGCAAAAGTTATCATTTTAGAACATTCAATTTTGCAAAAAAAAAAAAAGAGAGTTAGTTTCGATCCTAAAACTTTAAACAATAGCGTAGTTATCAAAGAACAAACATTTATTTAGACCGGATTCATGTTTAAAAACAAAGAAAACAAAAGAATATAAGTCAAGAATCATGATAAAAGTGGTAAGCATTGGTTTGGAAACATAATATATACTAGATTTTGATCCGCACGCTCGTGCGGGTGTATTTTTTTAAAAAATATAATGCTATTTTTTTTTATGTCACTATTTAGAGTTGGGCAAAAAACTCGAATTCGAAGAATCAAACCGATCACAATCTGAATAAGTAGTACTAAATCTGAACCGGAATTGATTAAATATCCGAATTATTCAAAATTTTGGTATTTGAAGAACTGGAACCTAATCCGATCCGAACCGAAATATTTTGGGTATCCAAAATAGATTTATATACTTATATATATTAATTATTTTTAGATTTAATATATATAAAAACATCCAGAATATATATGATACTTTTAAGTTCACATAAATGCTTGAAAATATATACAAATAGTTAAATGTAAGTATCTTAATAGTTAAAAAAATACTAAAAACTCAAAAAATACTTAAATAATTATTAATTATCTATCCAAATATTTAAACCAAACTTATTTAAATTGGTTATCCAAATCCGAACCAAATCCTCAAAGATCTGAACTGAATACGAAATCCCAAAAAGACCCGAGAACGAACCCGAACGCCCACCCCTAATCACTATTATATATCCTATATATGTCATCATAGGTTACAAAATATGTGTTATCACATAATTAATTGTATTTTATATGTACCATCAAATAAGTAATTATATATATATTAATTATTTTTAGATTTAA
>NC_027750.1:20374818-20384256 GCF_000695525.1 Brassica oleracea var. oleracea | reverse complement strand
CTTTGTATTGTATTTTTATTATATATACTGACAACATTTTTTTATAATGGTTATTGAAAAATAGTTTAGTAAAAATCCATTTTTGAATTTATGTATTATTTTTTAATCAATTTTTGATATAAATCAAATTTAAATTATTATTTTGATTTGAAATATGTGTATAAATTTTAAATTTTGTTTTATGGTTAGTTTAGAAAAGAAAAAGTTTTAGGCAATTAGATTGATCCGTTTTCGTATATTTTAAATCTGAGCCAGATAGATAGTTTCTTATAATATGATGGACTTTTAATTTTTCTTAATAACATAAGCCCATTGTTTTTTTTCTTAATACTACTATCCTTGTTTTCAAACAAAATTAATTTTTTAAAAGACTACAATTCATGTTTCCAAATACTCCAATTTTTTTTAATAGTCTTATTCAAGTCTCCAAACACTCTAATTTTGTACTTGAGTTTTAATAAGATACTTAAATAGAGATTACCTAGGGGGTTTTAAAAGAGTTACTTCTTTTTTGGTACTAGTGAAATTTGAGAGACTAAAGTTTTCCTCCCACACAGAGCGGTAGCAAAATATAGTGGTAGGATAACTTAATGGTTATTTCATTAAAAATCCTAAAATATTATTATGGTAGGATAGTGGTAATTTTAAAAAATATAACATCAAAATTACATTTTATGAAATTTTAAATAAAAGAAAACAGACAATGATTTTTAAAAAGACCACCCCAAAATAATTTATTTTGAATCTTTGAAGTAATAGCTGAAAACCAATCCATGACAAAACTTACAATAAATTAGTACTGCATTGCATATCATTATAACAAAACTTCTTAAAAATGGTTGAGAAAAGAAAGGTACTTTTTTTAAACAACATACACCATAGCCTTTTTACTTTGAAAGCCTTATTTGATGATTCTCACTTGTGTTTATACCGTCAATCATCTTATTCTCTACATTTTACAGTATTAACTTACATAGACCCATATATGAGTATGTGTAAATGTAGTTGCTCAGTAGTATAAATGTCTCCTCCGAACCCTCTTCTTGCTCATGATTGGCGCCTCACCCCTCCCCGGGAATTCCCATTTAACAAGATCTCCGTCCCATGACGAGCTTATAAGCGTAGGGTAATTTGGATGCCAGTTACAGTCTCTTACAGGTGAACTATGGTGCTTTAGCACTGCCACTTTATCACCACTTACCTAAGAACAGATCAATTGATTCCAAGATTGGTCAAAAAGGATAAAATGCTACATTTTTATGTGATTGTGTTTCTTGAATGTGTTAATGAGGAGGATAAAGCCATTACCAAGTCGTATATGTAGACAGAACTGTCGTTGGATCCTGTGTATATGTACTTTTGGCCAGTACTGGAAAAAGAAAGAATCAGACATGTGTAAAGAAAGTTGTTCTATGTCAAGCTTGCAACATTAGGAAACTTGAGAAGACTGACCTATGTGATGGAGAGAAGTAGCAACGGATCAGAGTACGCAACACTGAGTGGCCTTTATACGTGGCCACTGACTGATCAAAAGGGTGCTTTAGATCTCTTGCCTCTGGAGGGTAATCCATCCATCTATAATCCCATTCATAGTTTCTGATAACGTCATGCCTGTTTAAGAAAATAGAAAAATACAACTTCCATTCTAATAATGAACAAGATGCAACCAAAATAATGTAGAAGATTGTTGTTACTTTGCAGGTGGGGTTGAGGACATTTTTCTAATATCCCATAACTTGATGGTCTGGTCTTTGCCATTAGATATGAAATAGCGACCATCTCCACGGCTATCGATAAATGTAACACCTTCGAGGTGTCCTACTAGAACACCAGCTGCCTTATCTCTCCCAATGAAACAACGCCTATCCCACACCTATTTGAACAAGATACTGTTACAACTTTGCTAATAAACACAAAATAAATGATGTTTTGGAACGTTTTTGATGTTTCAAAAAGCATGGTGTTTCGATATTTTATTATTAATTTCAGTTTTATTGAAATTGTGTGAACAAAGATGTTTTATAATTTTTTTATGATTGGTTGAATTAGTTTTGGTTTATATATTTAATGATACTTTTTAGGAAAATGTATGTTTTAATTCTTGTACCTTCATCCAAAACATCATATAATTTGAAATGAGCAAGTATCATACTTTCTGCAGAAAATTTTACCTTGCAGAGGTTATCATCACCTCCAGATAAAATCAGGTTTCCACTTTCATCGGCGAAACACACAGTATTTACATCAGACTGCAGCAATGGAGGAGTATATGCTATCAGTATTCAAATAGAAGCATGAATGTAGAGCTACAAAACCAAACAAGAAATGGTTTTTACCGTGTGTGCAACAGTCCGGAGTGAAACTTTATTAGCTTCAAGATCATAAACATAAATAGATTCATCACTGCTCCCAGCAACAAGTTCTCGTCCATCTGTTGAAAATTTAACAGAGAATATTCCAAAAGAGTACCCTCCATCTTCATCAGAAGAGAAGTCTAAACCATCATGTATCTCCTGCAAGAGACAAGGACCTCAAATTAATTAAGAAGCAGAGATCACATCTCATTCTAATATTATGGGTCCATACCGTAACATTTGCATGAGACTCGGTTGTACCAGACCCAACATCGACGATGTGAACCATAGGTGACATGCTTGCATACACCTGCCAATATCAAAAATGAGGCAAAAAAAATAGCACTTTAAAATTATATTTGAAACTGTCCTAATCAAACATGAACACAGTAGTTTAAGATACAACAATCTTACCAGGTTTCGCTGATCAGGGGACAGAGAAGTATCAGTAACAGTCCAACGCAAGCTTTTTGCAAGAATATCCTTTTGAACTTTCCAACCCTTCTCAACATTATAAATCCGGATATGGCTTCCCTGAAAGCAACATTTAAACCAAAGTCAAGGCCAAGCATGAAGACACAAGCCTAGAGATGAAGAAATTACCTGAAACCCAGCAATGAAGAGAGATCCATCAGTTGAAAACTGAGAGACATATGCTCGGCTGTTCATTTGATCTACAAGCCAAGGACCCTTAACAGGCAAATATCTGCTTAGCATATGGCAACAATCAGCTGCGGAGAATCTCCCTCCTCTTCCAGAGAAGTTACTTTCTCGACCAGCCAACATCCTCACAGTGGAAACAGGTAACTCATGTCTCCCAGGGACTACACGGCTATACCGTTGGTGAGGACTAGACTTCAACTTAGTGATCTGGTTGATCTCATCATGGTCTAAATGCTCACTTGATATGTGACTACCACTACTACTACTACTACCAACTCCAGAAAAGTCTTTTCCAGCATCGGGTTCAGTCTCAAGTCTACTCATTGCATAACCCATGTCATCAACATCAAACTCACTTGGTCCAAAAAACATTACAGCAGGTAACCACCATGGACATTCAGACAGTGGGCGAAACACTCTTGTTAAGAACTAAATCGAAAGATGCCAAAAATAACAAAAATAAATCAAACAAAACAATTAGTGATTACTGATTACGATACTAACAATCATCAATTTAACAATCAATCTACTGGAGAGAGAGATAGAGAGCAAAACCCTAGTTCAAAATCAATCAAAGTAGTCGTCTTTTACAGCATCAGGACCGTAATTGTTGCAGTATCGAAAGAACCAAGAGACAGAATCACTCAGAGTTGAGAACTTTTGAACAAAAACAAGGTAAGGTCAGATCTTTAGATGATTACGAAGGAGACGACTCGTAACAGTACGCAAAAGCTTTTCTCTTTTGCCGTTGGATATGTTTTTTTCGCTGACGTGTGTGTGGTTGAAGCGTTCAAAGCTGTGTTGCCACGTTTGACTTTGTTACACAACAAATGTCGTGGTCATTCCAAATCATGTATTAATAAGTGTACTAGATTAAGAAATAATAAATATATATTAAATAATTAAAATTAGTAACTATTACATATATAATTAAATTGGTGCGACCGTATAAATCAATTTTATTAATCCAAACATTTTTTAAAAACAAATTTGATAGGATATGTAATTAAATTTAAATGATATTAACATACACAGTATATTTTTAATATTAATGTCTATTTTATTTTTTTTATTTTTTTTAAAATGATGCTTTCTACTCGTATGTTTTTTTTATCATGTGTATTTTTAATAGCAAAAACTTTAAATTACTGATAATAAAATTTTTATTGTGGGATCAATAATTTTAGTAATTGATAATTTAAAAAAATTTATCAATGTTAGTTCAAAACTTTTATCAAAAAATTTATTCAAAGTAAATTTTGAAACTAAAATATTTATTTATTCAATATGGTATATAGTTTAATTTAGAATGATATATATACATATATATTTTAAATCTTAATGATTAATTAAATTAGACTTTTACTTCTATTTTTATAATATTGTTATTGTGTTTTTTTTAAATTATTTTAATAGTTTTAAATTAAACAAATTTGATAGAAGATACATTTTTTTTATCAGATCTTTATTATTCAAAATCATTAATTGTCATATATACTTTACCCACATTAGGTAATTCCATAATCTTTATTTAAAGAAATAATAAATGACATTAATAATGAATTTATGGTTAGTTTAATAAAAAGTTTATTATATAATTAGATGGACCAACCTATTTCTCTAGTAATTCTAAGAATCATCAAAAAGAAGTTGTAATGTTTCACAAATAATATATATGAGATATTATATATACATGATTAAGGCTTTGATTAAAAAAAAACATGATCAAGGCTTTGAATTTTTATTTTTGACTCAAAGCTTTTGAATTAAAACATAAACTATTACCGGATAAAACAAAAAGTCTTATAGTTTGAGAAAGTTAGCATGAAAGAAGCTTCATGAAAAATAAATCTATGAAGCAACAAAGATAGGTATTAGAAGAACCAACAAAGCAATAAAAGAGATATCTAGCGATAAGAACCACGACCACGTCGGCCATGTTTTCCTCTCTCGAGAACCGTCTTCCACTCAATGTCTTGGTATTTGATAGAAAGTTTTGTTTCTCTCCCGCCCCTTGTCAAACTAAGAGAGTTACTAAGCTTTGTCTCAATTTCATCCACAACTCATAGCACTGTGAATCGAGATGGACTCTCAAATCCACTAACTTTAGGTGATGTGATTAAGAGATCAACAACTAATGATCCTTGGACCTCATTGTAGATAATGTTTGATGGAGAAAACTCCATAGCTGGTGTTATAGTGGGAGTAGAATGAGAATCTACTAATATGGGTAAAGTGTTCAGTGAGTTAGGCGATGCAGCTTGATTCTTCTTTTGGACATGAGAAGAAGAAGAGATAGATGTGAACATTGTTACTGGTGTACCCTGGCAATCCATAGAAGCATTTGAAAGAGTCGAAGGAAGCTCGGGAACAGCCTCCAAAACAGGTTGCAAGCCAGCTTCTGAAGGAGAAAGCAAGAGGTTTTCATGAGCTTTTTGTTCTTTTTGAAGGAGAGCCAGTGGTGATGAGGCAGCATTATCACTTTGTTGTAGGATAAGATCAATATCCACAATAGAGATCACATCACTGGTATCTTCTGTGCAAGGTTGTATCCTACAAAGGCTTAGAAGATAGGAGACATCTCTTCGCTTTGTGGCCTAGGTTACCACATCTCTCACACGTAGATGGAATCCACGTGTATTCAACATTAACAAGGAATATGCTACCATGTTTATCATCAAGAGCAATAAGCTTTGAAAAATATCTATCCAGTTCCTTCTCAACTAACACCTTTGCTTCTCCCATATTGGTAGGAGAAAGTCGAAGCTTATGCGTTAGTATAGGTTCTCCAGGACCTGAGGCAACGCGACTGATTCCTAATTTTGAGTAGAAACAATCATGAATATTCTTCTAATTGACCCAAACCAGAAGCGTATAGATTTCATGAACTTTGAAAGATCCTTTCGGAGTCCACGACAATACAAAGAGTAAACAATCATCAATATGCCATATTCCTCGCTGAATAACCCATTGACGAGTAGGTTGGTGACGGATATGAAACATAAATGAAGAATCACCAAGCTTCTTGCAAGCAATTTTACAGCTTCTTCCCCAAATTCTATTAACCACAGCATGCACAAGACCACATGGAGGTAGAGAACACTTATGAAATTTTCCTACGGTATATTCATCCTTATTCTCAGGGCCAAGTCAAAGCACTTTAGAGGGGACATATACCTCAGGTGTACCATCAAGTATGTAAGTCAGAGTAGCTGCCCAGCAGAGATTCCGTGATTGCGAACCTAACCTTGCAGCCCATCAGAATCGGAGACTTCCATCAGCTTTTAATTAATTCTGGAGGAGGAAGTTTATCAATCAGAGGCTGGAGAGTGCGAGTCGGGTGCTTGCTCTTAGGTTGCTTGTTTAAAATCTTATCATTTAGCGATGGCCAGAGAGTTGATTTCTCACAAACGCAGCAGGATCATAGTCTCGAGGAGTACTCGATTCAGAAGGAGTGACAGGAGGTTTGAAGAAGAGTGGTTTTGCCCATGAACCCAAAAGAAGGAACAAATTTGGGTGAAGCTTGAGGAGCATTATCGGATTAGAGAGATGTTGTTTTGTTGACCTCAATATTCATTGTCTCCTGCAACTTAAAGGATTGAAGTAAAGCATTCGGGTCAGATGGTGCGACGTTGACGACAGACGTTGAAACCCTCACAACTCTGTTGCTGCAAGTTATGTACTAATAAGTGTATATAACAATTGTACCAATCTCAATTCGAGATGGCGTATGCTCATTACAGAATACCATTACCATCACATTACATTTAAAATATCAACCTACAAATACTACTAATATATTCAACTTCTTGTCAGTAGCACAAGCATACGATTAATCTAAATATTATTTGTGATTGTTTGTTTCTCCTTTAAGTGTTTTCAGAAAAAAAAAATACAATTTTGCAATTTTGGGAAAAAACCTGAGTTGTAACTATTTATTGTCTAAGACTTAGATTAAATGTTTTTTTGGATAACGATAGATTAATCATTTATGATTCTAGACATGTTCATCTTCATCCATCCATATGCACCATTATTGGATGGATTTATTTTAGGCTAAAATTTTAAAACCCATATGTATGAATCATCGGGATGATACTCGTTTTTAACATAAACGAAAATCAATTCTCATTTCTGTCGGACGGTCCATTGGATGGACAAACTAATATACTCTTACTTGTATGAGTTCAAATCTGATTGAAGATAATATGGATGAGGATGTAGGTTATTGGGTCTTAATTGAGCTTTTATGTTTACTTGTGCAAGAAGGATAACAAACAATCAAATACATGAAAAAAAATTGAGTTTAGATGATGCTTTTGGATGAGAAGTTTCACTCGCTGATTTAATACAGTTCGCTCTGAGGCCTTCCTTCTAGAACTCTGTAATATTTATCATAAGCATTTTTAATTAATATATAGGTTAAAAATAGACTATTCTTGTTTTCAACAATAAGTTTTACAAGTAAAGATTTAATATTTGGATTTTTGAAATTTTTTATAGATTGAAAGAAATATCTATGACCTTTTAGCAAATTCACTGTAATTAAATTTATAAATTTGTAAATTGAGTAGAGGTATACAAACATCTTAATTTCCAAAATAGGTTGTTACTATAGCAAATCACTATTTAAATTACAACAAAATTTAACTTGATGTAATCAAATAACTAATAATTTCTACTGTTATAAGAAATTAGTTATATTTTAATTAATAAAAAATACTTAAATTTTAAAATGAAAAATTTAAAAGCAAATAAAAAAGTATTTTTTGAACTTTAGTATAAAGTTTTTGACAAATCGAAAAGTAGTTTCGTGAAAAAAATATAAAAAGTTTAAATTTAAAAATGTATAATTTCAAATATACAAAATGATTATATTTATTAAATAATTATATATATATATATATCTATATAATACTAGTAACATTGTCTTTTAACTCTTTAATGAAACCTCATACTTTAAATATTTATAAAAATGTCCTTTTAACGAAGGTAAGCATGAATAGTGGTACAAAAATGAGGTAAAAGTAGAATTTCTGCAAATATTTTCATGAAAACTGTAAAACGATCTCTTATTAGATATTCTTTGATTTTAAGCATTATAAATATATTTTGATTCCAAAACTATGATTCAGTTGGTTTTTATTTTTTAGAAGCAATGTAATAATTATAGATATTTTAGAGAATTTTATTTTCGTTTATAAATCAAAAATATTTTTTTTTAATTTCTAATGATATTTTATGAGAATTAAAATTTAATTAATTAATTTTGGAAATAAATTTTAAAAAGATGCCCAAAATATTTTGTTAGATTGTTTTTTTAATGTTCATTTGTATTTCAAATAAAAAGATAAATATATTGGAAGATATTTTAATTAAATTATGTAAATTCTCATGGAGTTTTTTTTAAAGGTACAAATGAAAAAATCACACATAATAATTCAGGACTTCTATTTGAATAGTATAGTTGAGATAATAATTTTTAGACAAAATCATAATGGCAAAAAATTAATATTTCAAGAAAGAGTAGGGATAGATCAAAAAAGGATTTCGTTTTAATTGTACTGATTTAGTTTTTAATAATAGAGAATATTCTTAGAGACTGTGTGTGTTCAAAAATTAATATTTTATCAAGAATAGAAATAGTATTTATCAAAAGTATGTAAACATTTAACAATAACTCCCCAGGAAATAAAAATAAATACGTAAAATAGTTTCTTTGCATCAAATTCGATAAACAGTTATAATGGTGCATGTGATATATATATATATATATATGTTGTGGTGAGGTAGATGAGTTTGTCCAAAAAAAGAAAAAAATTGACATTGAAATGCTTTATGTAATCAATTGATTTGCTGAAGTAGAAATTTGTTGCTGGTGATGAACTGAGTAGTAGTTTGCCTGAAAAATATTGGATATTATTGTTCTATTGATAAAAAAAAATTTAGATCTGTATTATTTTTTGATGTGTTTAAAAAAATTATTTACCTTGGAAAAGTTTAGGAATTATGCTTATGATGATGACAACTTTAAATTTCCTATTCTTCTTGATTTGTAGGATGCTAAAGTCTGCTGCTTGCTTGTCGCACAGTATGAGTTTAACCATTGTCGACCTGAGATAGAGGTGTATGTATGAAGAGAATTATGATATCGTTTTTACCTATTGTGTTAGACTTACCTGTTCACCCGTAGACCAATCGTGGCATCAGTATTGATTTCTGGGTGGTACGGATTTCCTTTTTGTATTCTGATTTCTTAAGCCTATAATCTTTAGCGTTATTTTAAAATTTGTAACCACATTCTAAATTCGTATCAATATTATTTAAACTCTCTTTCATGGTACATGGGCATATTTCTATTTTTTTATTAATTAATTTAGTAAAACTTCATAATACTCCCTAAATAGGTGGAATAACCACT
>NC_027750.1:20336532-20374712 GCF_000695525.1 Brassica oleracea var. oleracea | reverse complement strand
ATTTTTGGATTATTATTTCATTATTAAAATCGTAACTATATATATAAAGATTAGTAAAATATTGTTTTATTGTCATATTCAAAGATATTGTAACATTTCACAAATTTATAAAGTTTTTAAAAAATTAAAATTTTCGCTTCATAGATTTATATTATCGAGTAAATAATTAAACATTTAGTTTTTGTTTAATTTTTAAAATAAACTATATAATTTAAAATTTGTTTTCATTGGTTTAAGGTAGTAAAGATTAATCATTGTTAGATAATAAGATTTTGGTTATTTAAAAAAAATCTTTATAATTTTAAAAGTTAACATCGACAAATATTTAAATATTTAGCATATATAGGTATAGTATTATAACATTAAATTATATCTATTTAATTTATACTATCTATAAATCCAATGAATCATCTATTATTTAAATCTAATTATTGATAGTCCAATAAAAGTTTCTGATATGCCCAAAATTTAAATGAAAAGATTATATATTAAATGTAACATGACTTTATAGGAATAAGTCTATTAGGTCCATTTTTAAAAAAATCACACATGAATCAAAATTGTGACTTCTGTTTTAATATATAAGATCTATTGTACTTCATTTTTAATAATATAGGAGATAGTTATGATCAAATAAACTGACTCACTTAGTCTACAAATTCGTTTTCGGCATTTTGCGACCCAACAAATTCAAAAGAAGCCTGTCTACCTCTCGATTATATTTAAAAACTTCACAAACTCTTATAATAAAATGAGCATACAAATCTACATGAAAGTTACATAGCACCTAGTTATGGAGTGGTGCCACATCAATAAACTCAACAATCATATCAAATTATTGTACATGTGCGTGTGTACATGTACTTAATTTATTTCCAACAATAGAGAAACGTACGCATAGTCAATACTTATTACACCAACAGAACTCAACTAATCAAAACCTTTTATTTAGTACTATATAGGTTTTTTATTAGTTGAATCTTGAAACTACCAAAACATTTGTATAACCTCCCATAAGTAAGCGCACACATTTAAGCTCCGGAGACGGCACAATAAGCATGCAGAGTAGATCGAGCTCTACGGCCAACCTCAGTGTGATAGAATACACGTGGATGCTGCTCGTCCACAAGTTCCTTTGGTGGTTCTATGATGTAATCTCCATTTGGAGTCGAGAACAATCCTATTGAATATCTTGTCTACTTTTTCTCCGTCACTCTTACCCGATGAAACGGGCGAAATATTCTACCATTCATAAGTGCCTGCAATCAAAAAACATATACATCGCCAAGTACATCGTTATTACTTCTTTTTGTGTAACACCAAGATCATGATCAGAAGAAAATAAACATTAAAAATGAAATAATTAACTTCGTCAAATAGAAAGTAAGCAAAACATGGTGTATAGACATGCACTAATTGTCTAACTGGACTGAAAGTGAAAGTGACAAGAGCAAATAAATCATAAGACATTAGAGCGATCATAGGTATAATTTTTAAGGTGTACTAGATCTTGATCCGTGCAGACGCACGGGTATTTGCTTTTGTAAACGATTAAAATTAAATACATACATTATTGTACTAATTAAATTAGAAGAAACTAATTAATTAAATATAACTGAGTTATTTTTATTATTCTAAAAATTTAAAAGACTTTGATTAATTTAATTTTCAATAAACCAATAAATAAATCTGATAATTTAATCTATTTATAGTTTTTTATGGATTGCAAAATTGAATTTTTTATTTTGATTTAAATTAAATGAAGGATTGCATATTTTCTAAATTTATTAGGTACCTAAATATTAGGCAATTTTGTAATACTTTTTATGGAAATTGCTATCTATAAGGTCAATGGCATTGAATAGTAATTATTGAGGAAAACTTAGAGTTAAGATTTATTTGTACTTCAGTTTTAATAGTTTAGATATCTCAATTTTTAATATTAGTATTTTTTTGTCAGCAGTATAATTTTATTATATAATTAAATTTTAAACATAAAATAAATATGAATACTTACATATTGACACATGTGATTTGTGTCTCTCATAGTTTTTACATAGTTTTTTCAAAGAAAGTTTTTTTTACATTTTTTCTTTCTTTCCCACATTCTCTCTTTCTATTTTTATTCTTTTGACTATTTTAATGATGAGAAATTCTGCGGAATTTTTGATGTTAATGTTTTAAAAGAATTTTTTATAATATAATTTAAAAAAAAATAACAATGAATTTTTACTCAAATGCGTTCATCTTTAGTATATGGATGCTATATTTTCTCTACAATAAGGAAATGCTATTTCTTATTTTTAAATATAGAGATAAAAACAATATTTCTAAAGTATGAAAATATAGCATTTTTTATTATAGAAAAATATATTAGAGTAAAATTTTGTTTCTATTTAAAAAAAATAGAGATACGTTGAAGATAGTTTTAATTGTTATATGTTTGGTTGGTCTCCTGGCCCCTGTGAATGAGAGTAAACATGAGCACATAAAAGTATGAAATCATAAAATATTAGTTCGTAGAGAAAGAGTGAACGTGAATTAAAATAATATTTTTCTTTTTTTTCTTCCACTAATTTAGTTACATTCCATTACTAGAATACTTTCTCTATCTGTAATTCAGTTAGTTTAGATAATCTATGTTTTTTTTTTGAAGGCTAGATTCAATGTTCGTGCACAATTATAGCAAAACCTTAAAACTTTTGGACAGATCACAAATCATCAATGTTTTTTTTTGTTGGCAATCATCAATGTTTAGAAAGCAAATAACATCAAAATCGATAAGGTGTATTTGCTCTGTATGTATAGGCTCTGAATTTCAATAGTTTTCAAATAATACTACGAAACAGTAAAAAAGATTTGGCTTGATTAATTTAGAATATTAAAGGGTAAATTATTCCATATAAGTATGTCATAAAATCTTGATTAATATGATGAGTTAATATTTTATGCATGCATGCCATTTAAAAAGGAGTTAACTTACATATAGAGAATCTCCAGCGATAACAACGAAAGAGTTATGAGATGGTTTCAATCTGATCCACTTTTCATCTTTGGTTAACACCTCCAAACCTTCAATCTCATGTTGATAAAGTACTGTCAAAGGTTTTTATCAGTATGAGAAGGTAAGCCTAATTTCTTCTCCTGAAGATCAGCGCCAACATTAGCATTAGTATCACCATCACCATTAGTACCAACACTGGCATTAGCATTAACATTATCAACGTCGGCGTTAGACTTAACACTAGCACAATCATTAGTATTAGCATCAACACCAGCACCAACGTCGCCATTAGCTTTAGCAACATCATTAGCATCATCATCAATATGAACGTTAGCAATACCAACAACAATATCATTAGTATCAGCACCAGCATTAGCATCATCACTAGCAACAACCTTGTCATTGTCACCAGTACTGGCTGAATCGCCAGCACCAACATCCGCACCAGTATTACCATTGTTATTCGTATTAGCACCATCACCAGCATCATTAGCACCTGCCGCAACATTAGTATCAACATCACGTGGTGCTGTATACTTCATCAGTCGTAGACGGTAATTCATTGACTTGAGGTTCTCATCAAAGTAATCCTCTATCCCAAAGCTCTCAAATACCATTCTCACCATTACATCCAATTCTGCTAACTTCTCTGAAAACTTATGTATCCTTTCGCTGTTTTCAAGACAGAAATTTCTTTAAGCAATTTTAATAGATACAAGAGAAGAAAACAACAAAACAAAAACGCAAGAACGTATACTAAGAAATTAAAAAATTCAAGTCATTGGTTTCATATCTGAGTGAACTAGCATTTTCTCTACGGAACAATATATAAAAATCAAGTTTTTTATGTAGACAGAAAAAAAATTGTCACTTGTCTGAACTACACAAATAATACTATTTTGAGCGGAAAAATATATAACATGCTCTAACTAGAAGAAATTAACAAAATCTTAGGAACAATATATTCGATAATACAAACAAGAATTTACGTACAATTTATTTTCCAGAAATACCCAAAAATATCACTAAAACATCTTTTTGATAGAAAATAGTAAGGGAGAATTTTTTCAAAATATCATTAATTAAAAGTTTTAGTTCTTTTTATTTTATATTTGTGTTTGGGTTTAGTGATTAGAATTTACAGTTTAGAGTTTAGTGATTATAGTTTAAAGTTTAATATTTAGAAAATATGATTAGAGTAAGGGTTTAAGGGTTTGGAGTAATTTAGTTATTTTATCTCTTAATTAGTGATAGTTTAAGGTTCTCATTGGGTTTTTGTTTTCATTTATATAAATATTTTGTTTTCAATTTTAAATTGGTATATATTATAATATATATGTGTCTATCAATTTTTAAAACATAATAAGTTTACTGTATATTTTTTTCATTGAATATATTGTTTCAAAATTTCACATGTATTTGTATCTTCTTCTATATATATATTTTCGGATTATTATTTCATTATTAAAATCGTAACTATATATATAAAGATTAGTAAAATATTATTTTATTGTCATATTCAAAGATAGTGTAACATTTCACAAATTTAGAAAGTTTTTAAAAATTAAACTTTTCGCTTCATAGATTTATATTATCGAGTAAGTAATTAAACATTTAGTTTTTGTTTAATTTTTAAAATAAACTATTTAGTTTAAAATTTGTTTTCATTGGTTTAAGGTAGTAAAGATTAATCATTGTTAGATAATATGATTTTTTTTTATTTAAAAAAAAATCTTTATAATTTTAAAAGTTAACATCGACGAAAATTTAAATATTTAGCATATAGAGGTATAGTATTACAATATTAAATTATATCTATTTAATTTATACTATATATAAATCCAATGAATCATCTATTGTTTAAATCCAATTATTGATAGTCCAATAAAAATTTCTGATATGTCCAAAATTTAAATGATAAGATTAAATATTAAATGTAACATGACTTTCTATGAATAGGTCCATTAGGTCTATTTTTAAAAAAATTACAGATGAATCAAGGTTGTAACTTCTGTTTTAATATATAAGATTTAGTGTTTTTTTGTTACAAACTTTTTTTTTTGTTATCTAAGAGATTAATTTTCCCTTTTACTTTATGAAGTAATATTGGGGTTTTTTCACATAACAATACTGACCTGGTACTCTTGTTACCCTCACAATCAGGGCGTAGCAGTTGAGTAAATTCGTTAACTTTCTCCAAAACATTGGCATCCTGGATCCCCAGACTCTCGGAAATACCATTATGAGTCATATATCCAGTGTAGGGTTTGGGAGACACGTTTCTTCTTTTGGCCTCAACAGGTAGCTGGAAAAGCTCTTTCATGGCTTCCAAAACCGATTCCTTAAGCTCCTCTGACACTCTATCATATGACACCTCGAAAGCGCCGTAGTCTTCAAGAGCTTTACGGACATCACTCCTCACTTCAACCCACTTCTCACTTCCTGGTTTTAGGGTTTGGTCCGAGAGATAGATGACTGGAAGTTGAGGAGTACTGTGTGAACCCATTCTTCTTTCCTTTGGTGCAAATCCAAAAAATACATTTACAAATGTAAATTAGCTTTTAATTTAACTCAATTTTTAGTTAGCTCTTTAATACTCTCTCTGTTCCTGAAATTTAATACTCCCTCTGTTCCTGAAATTAAGATTTTCTAGAGTATGCACGCTTATTAAGAATTTAATAAATGTTTATAATTTAATTTATTTTTTACTTTATTATACAATTTCTAATAACTTTCCACCAATGAAATTTAATCAATTCAAATATTCTCAATTAATGTTTCTCAAAAGTATAAAAAAGTACCTTAACAATATAGAAAACCTATCTTTATGGAACAAGAAAAAAATCTAAAACATCTTACTTTCGGGAACGGAATTAGTATATAACAACAAATGAAAGCATTCAAAACTTATAAGAGTATTACCGTTGGAGTTTTCTTTATTCTAGGAGACCAAGTTGGTTTTCTTTGCTTAAGGGTTTTTTTGCTTTCCTGGTGAGAAAGTAAGTGATGGAGTGACCCATTTATACTGAAAATTTATATACATTTAAACACATGTTACTTTTTTTTTTTTTTTTTTTTTTTTTTTTTTTCCAAAGGCTTCCCAGGCCCAAGAGACTAATCTGTGTCGCTGCGGCCCGAATGTTAAATTCGCAGTGGCCAGGAATCGAACCCAGGTGGCGGTGCTCACAGCTGTGAGTCTTTTACCACCAGAGCTAGACGCTCCGGTTAATAACCTTTGTGTTATAGCGGATTATTACACATGTTACTTTTCATTTTTTAGCGTTGTCTTTTGAGAAACGCACGTGGGTTTATTATGAATATACAAAGGGAGGAAAGTTGGTGAATTAATTATCACAAAAACATATATCTTTCTAAACGTTGGTGAATGGTTTCCGTCCTTTATAGCGTCTCAACACATTGCGTTTTTTTTTTGGAAACTAACACATTGCGATATCCCTTATATATTAAAGGGGAAACATTACGACATATTTTTGTAGCCACGTGTCATCACCACAATCATTTCTAGAATCCTTAGAAAAATATGTTAGTCCATATCCCTTATATATTAAAAGGAAAACATTACAACATATTTTTGTAGCCACGTGCCATCACCACAATCATTTCTAGAATCCTTAGAAAAATATGTTAGTCCATATCCCTTATATATTAAAAGGAAAACATTACAACATATTTTTGTAGCCACGTGCCATCACCACAATCATTTCTAGAATCCTTAGAAAAATATGTTAGTCCATATCCCTTATATATTAAAAGGAAAACATTACAACATATTTTTGTAGCCACGTGCCATCACCACAATCATTTCTAGAATCCTTAGAAAAATATGTTAGTCCATATCCCTTATATATTAAAAGGAAAACATTACAACATATTTTTGTAGCCACGTGCCATCACCACAATCATTTCTAGAATCCTTAGAAAAATATGTTAGTCCATATAAATATATAATAAGTTTTTCATTAAACTAACCATAAATTAATCATGAATGTTCTTCATTGTTTCCTTAAATAAAAATCACGTAATTACCTAATGTGGCTAAAGTATATATGACAATTAATGATTTTGAATAACAAAGATTTGATAAAAAATAGTCTAATTCTCTATCATTTTTAAAAAAAAATAACTTACTAAAATAAATTAAACAACCACATTAACTATATAATAAGAATTTAGATTTTTTCGTATATATTATATTTTGAATTTTTGAAAACGACTATAAATGACTAAAGTTGTTAAAAATCTCACATTTAAATTTTTGTGATCCATATTTAAAATTTCTGCTACAACAAGATTCAAATTATTACAAAATTACATAAATAAGAAGTCTCATTTAATAAATATTATATATATGTATATTAATATTTTTTAAAAATAAATTATATACCATATAAAAATACAATAGTATTTTAATTTCGAAATTTGCTTTGAATTTTTTTGATAAACATTTTGAACAAATATTGACAACTTAATATTTAGATTTTAAACTTTGCATTGAATTTTTTTTAAATTATAAATTACTAAAACTATTAAACATCTCACAAATTGTTTATTGTTATCAGTGATTTAAATTTTTTGTTATAAAGAAATACAAATGATCAAAAATAATATGAGTATAAAATATTTTTTAAGAGATGTCAATATTAAAATGTACTATATATATATGTGAATATCATTTAAACTTAATTTTATTCCATATAAAATAGAAAAAAATGTTCCTATGGACTAATAGAATTTATTTACTATTTGCACCAATTTAATTATATACGTAATAGTTACTATAATTTTAATTATTCAATATATAATTATTATTTCATAATATGTAAAAACATATAATATATAAAAGTAATTTATATATAATATTCATATTTACGCGGATCTTAACCTAGTATATATTAAAAGCGAAGCATTAGTATTGTCATTTAATGCTTTCCCATTACATTGCACATGTGGCGGCCTCACGTTACTTTAAAAACACGGACGCTGATGTGTCGCCTTATAGAGCTCCTCACAATAATGTTTCCTATTTTGTTTCCAATGAAACACAACCACGTTTTATCATTTAGATCATGCCGATGGATATGATGGAAAGCTCATTTTACTCATACCAAGTCACAGATCCGCTTGTGCAAATTGAACTAATTTTTTTTAAGACTTTATTAATTCATTATTGTAAAGGAGACATCTCAATATCGACAAAAATAACGAGAAAGGAGAGAACGTGAGTCTTAAAAAGAGTCTAAATAAATAAAAACCAGCAACAAATATAAAGTGCTCGAAACAAGAGTGCTTTAAACAAAATAAAATAGAGGCCATTACACTTCAAAAGAGTCTACTACTTTGAAAGGCTTCGACGAGTTTATTCTGGTCTGCGACTATAAATGCTTCTTCTTGGATTAACTGGTTCAACTACGACGGACCAGCACACACTATATAAGACTGATAACGTTGGTCACGAATAACGCTGAGAGAGATCGCATTAACGCAGTGGTTCCCTTCACTATGAAAGAAATCAATGCTCCAGAGTCTGAATCTTTGAAGTTGTCTTCGAATGGAAGTTAGTAGAGCTTCAAACTGAGGAAAAGCTTCTAACGGCAGAATCGCGTCACCTATGTCAAGGCGATTCAAAGATCACTTTCTAAATATGGAGTGTTGCGAAGCACTCAACTGCCTAGAAAAAAAATTAAAAGGTCTGCTAATTAGTAACTAAAGGCAGATAAGAAATCAAGTTCTCAAAAACTATGTGGGATGAGATTTCATCGATGTTATAGCTTATGATCCTACGTGCAAGATTTTGTCAGCTAAGAAATCAATTTCTCGACACAGGGCACAACTTTTGTTTCAGTCATAGCTTGTGATCCTACATGCAAAATTTTGTTGATGTTATAAATTTTGGAGTTCGTTATGTGAGGCTGATTATTAATGCATGCAAGACTTTGTATTTAGGAGACTGAAAATGATCTATTATCGAAGACGAAATTTATATTATTATAGTTAAGAATATTAAACCGAAATAGAAAATTGTTGGTTGTAATACCGAAAGGAACCGCTGCGTGTGTGTTTGGCAATATTTTGCTACATTGAGTGATTGGCAAAGTTGATTAATGATAGGGGATTTGCCTATATTTCACATCTATGGTTTATGACAATATATAAATCGAATTGTAATGAGCAAGGTACAAATATATGGCATTTAATACATCGTGACTTAAATTAGGTTTATCCCACCTATATAAGACTCACTTCGCCCATTCTTTTTAGTCATAACCTAAACGCAAAACCTAAGCAAACTTACTTCATTCATCTATAATGGATGTGATAACTGTTGTGTCTGATTTGAAACCATTCAAGTATATGTGGAAGATTAGAGTGTAGATCATACGTTTGTGGAAGCAGTATTCTGCTGCTAGTGGCCTAAATATTGAGATGGTTGTAATCAACTAAAACGTATGCCGCTTTTACTCTTCATGTTACGAAACTTACGTATGCTTTATATGTCATTATCTAATATTCATCAGTTTTTATTGGTTTTTTTAGGGTGTTAAGATTAACGCGTCTGTCAAAAAGGATCTGGTGAATCAATTTGATTTATTTCTTTCACAAGGCATTTCCAAGATTCTTATCAACTTTTCAAACTTAGAAGGTGGTTCTGAAATTCTATTTGATACTGACATCCAGGAGATTCAGTTCTTCAAATTGCAGTAAGCATACGATAATAAGTTGGTTATTTCATATGAGTAGTATATATAAAAAAGTTGGCTCTGCCTAATAAATTGAACTTCTCTTATGCAGGATTCCAACCACCAATTTCTGAAGTCTTGAAGAAATATTATCATATTTTTTAGTTTAAAGTTGGTTTTTATAATACCTATTTCTATTTAGATCATTCTTTGTATTAGAAAGGATGAGACACGCATCGTTTTTGTAATGAAGTTTAGTTTTCTTATCTTTAAATAGATTTATCTATCTTAGTGACTTCTCTGTAGTTCATATCATTTAAACTACAAAAAACCACTATTTCTGATCGTATTCAAGATTTATATATTTGGATACTACCGAATCAAATTGTAAAAAAAAAAAAATGAGTCTAGAACACTAACCTTAATACAATGTTGTAGATATTTTTCGAATGGTTAAGCTTTCGAGGACCTTCCTTTCCGAAATCTCTGTTTGGAGTTTAGAGTATTTGTACTTTAGATGTCTTTTTGAAAGAGGAAATCGAAGCTCCGTTATAAGTAGGAGTGTCAAAATGAGCTAGCTCGCTCAACTCAGCTCAAATCATGGTGAGCTCGGGTCTTTCATGATCTGGCTCAGCTCAGCTCATTTATTATATGAGCTTCAATATACAAACTCGAACTCAGATCATCTAGATCATGAGTTAAATGAGCTAACTCGCGATCAGACATAAAAAAATAAAAATTAAAAAAATAATTAAAAAATAAAAAAATAGAATATTTTTTATAATATAATTTTAAATTTAAAAATCCAAAGCATTAATATTTAAATACTGAATAAAACCAAGACCTAATAATATATTAAATTAAAGCTTAATCAGTGATCTAAAAATATATTTTACATAAAAGTCTTGTATTGATTCATATTCAAACTCTTTATCTATTCAAATCGTAAAGATATATATATATATATTCTGCATGAAAGTCTTAGGAATATTTAGTTTTATATTTTAGTTCTAAAGATATATGATAAGAGGATTTATATCAATATTCTTTTACCTTTTAGTATATATTTATTACTTTTTGGTTTATATTTTGATTTTATAAGATAAATATGATTAGTGTAGAAATTATTTTTTCTTACATAAGCAAAATAGAAGTCATTCATATATATATATATACACATGTAAAGTATAAAACTACCAAGCTCATGAGTTAGCTCATGTTCAATAAAGATCGTTCATATAACTCGTGATCTAATTTAAGCTCGATCATTAAACTCATTTATTAAATGCGCCTAAAAAATAAATATCATGCTCATGAAAAATTGAGTTGAACTGAGCAACTCATGAGCTATAGCTCATTTTGACACCCCTAGTTATAACTCGCCACTTGCTGTTTGTACATGAAAAGCAAGAGGCAAAAAGGATAGTCAGAAAATTATTGCAAAAGTTAAAATTTTGAAATAAAAACAATATGATTATAAATAAACTTATATAATACTAGAAACAAACATATATGAAAATGAAATACTAATTGAGATGAAACCTTTTGTGAAGACTGCATGGTAGAGACTTCTGAAACTTCTCTTAGCTAATCAATCCAATCAAGGTTTTTGGGAGAAATTTTGGCGATGTAGTCGAAAGGATCGAGTGAAGAACAGTCTGTGATGGAATCGATTGGATCGTCTGATGAGATCAAATTTTGTAACCCTCTTCTCCAAACAAATGATGGAGTGAAGTAATGTATGAACTAGGATAAGACATGCGACTTGTGCAGGGTGAGTTTATTTGTATATATTATCGACAAATTTTTTATATATATTTGATCATTTTATTTATACATATACAATATTTTTTTTTGTTATTATATAATTTCTTTTTGATGGACCGGATCAATTTTTATTAAATTTTTTATTAAAAATTGTGGAACTAAACTATAATTAATATATCATGGGTTGATCGGATTAGACATTAAACAAATTATGACACAAAAACCTAATTTTTTTCACCGAACACATTCTTGAAAAAGAGTGAACAGTATTGTTTCCATAGTTAGATTATTTTGATATTTATCTTTCATATGGTTTTCAAAGATTTTAGATAAACCATCGAATTGATACATGTCATTTTAATGCTTTTAGTCGTATACTTAAGGAAAACTTACATTTCTGTAATAAAAAGTCATTTTAAAAAATTCAAAATATAACATATAAGAAAAAATCTAACATATAAGAAAACTGTAACATATAAGGTTTCCTTATTTTTTTTAATTTAAAGTCATTTTAAAAAATTCAAAATATAACATATAAGAAAAAATCTAACATATAAGAAAACTGTAACATATAAGGTTTCCTTATTTTTTTTAATTTAAAGTCATTTTAAAAAATTCAAAATATAACATATAAGAAAAAATCTAACATATAAGAAAACTGTAACATATAAGGTTTCCTTATTTTTTTTAATTTAAAGTCATTTTAAAAAATTCAAAATATAACATATAAGAAAAAATCTATTTTTTTATTATATAGTTAATGTGATTGTTTAATTTTTTTTTAATAATATAAAATTAAACAAAAATGAAGAAGGATGCAAAAATTGTTATCAATTCTTTATTATTCATAGTCATTAATTGTCATATATATGTTAATCATATTAGGTAATTTCGTAGCTTTTATTTAAGAAAAAAATAAACGCTTCTTATATTTTGGGTTAATATAATGTTCCCTAGTAATTGATTTGTACCAACATTTTTTTTAATTGATTTTTAAACTGCCACGTAAGCTAAATTGATTTTCTAATTAAGTGACACCTAAGCAGAGTCTCTTTTTAGTTAGTAGAAACTTAATTAAGATTATAACTTTTTAAATGATCCTCAATTAATATATAGGGGATGTTAAAAATTGATTGGGCCAATGTATAACACAATATAAGAATAAAATTCAACAGGCCCAATTTGTAGATGTGTTAATTTTATTAATTATCTATACAATTTAATTTTCATTATATATAAAAAAATTTGTAATGACTAAGTCTATTTTATTTTTAGTTAATTTTTTAAGGAATTTTATCTTTCATTTGTTATATTGAACAAACATTTCTTTTTTTTTTTTGAACAAACATTTCTTTATATTAATTAACGGTATCTTTATATATTTATGAAAAAAAATTTAATTTTTTTTACATACACATACATATGCATTTTGAAGTGAGTACCTATATAACGAAATATTCATCGCAAATGAGGATTCTAATTCAGATATAATATAGAATATTTTAATTTTTAAATCTTCATTTCACGATTAACTAAATTGTAATGAAATTATTTATCTTTATAATTTTCTTTTGTTTTTTCCAACAATGATCCAAATTTGATTTTATTATGAATTCGTTTAGAAATTATAATATGAAACTATTAATTGACATTAGGATTTTCTAAAATTCATATAACATGAAACCAAACAAATACTAATAGTCTTTGGTTTATCACCAAAAACCTCAACCATTTATCGAACAAAGAAAATATAGATTTAGAATGTAGTTATATAATAGGATATTAAAACCCAAAAAATAAACCAAAACTAAACTGATATCCAAAGTAAACATAACTAATATTTTAATATTTTAAAAATAATGAAATTAATAATTTCATCCCGTGCAAGACGCGGATTACTACAACAACTCAAAGACTAACTTAAACTGTCTCTTTTAAGATGAAGTTTAGAATAAAGTGTCAGGTTATATTATTTTTATTTATGGCTTTAGATGGAGTTAAAAAAAAAAGTAAATCACAATTATATTTTCATATAATCCTCAAGAGAAATTAGGCCCCATATACCTAGAAAAATCCATAATTAGGTAAATATCTTAAACACTATTGATATTTCTAATAGTGTTATTTCTAAACCCCAATTTTGTCCCTGCCCTTGCCCTTCCCTATGTCTCTCTGCCCCTGCCCTGCCAGCTTCTGTCCTGCCAGCCCCTGCCCATACTTCTTCCTTCTCCTTTTCGTATCTCCCTAAATTTTTTTGCCAAATAATAATTTTTTTTCTTCTTTCATCTTCTCTAATCCATTATCACAACCTTTTTTACAAATAAGCTTTTCTCTTTCTGTATCCACAGTTGTGGATCCAATAAAATTATATCCTCGATGAGTTCATCTAGAAATGGTAGGAGAGAAGATTAGATCCCAACACAAACCCAAAATTGATTGAATCAAATCTCTCACCATGAACCGAGGAGATTGAATTTCTGCAGAACTTGATGTTTGAAAATCTTATATCTTTATCACCTCATGAGTTCGTCTACCACAATCTCTTCGTCGGTTCACTCGGTCTCAACCACCACTGTACGTATTGGATAGATCTCGTCGATTCAGATGTTGGTGTATGTATGGGCTGTACAGTCAGAAAGATAGGGTCTCCCCGACATCGATAAAAAGAACACGAAGCTAACACTTCAGTAGCGAGTATTGTGAGCAGGTAAATCTTTGCTTAGCTGTTACAATACATGTTAAAGATTTTTTAAATGGTTTATAAGATGTTAATAAATAACTGACATTGGCTTATACATAGTTTGTTAAATGGTGCGAAATTGGTTACCAGTCTAACAAGTCATATAACATTGTACGTCACAACTTAGCAGTTACATTTTATACAATATGTTGTCATTAACATGTACATGTTTTGTTAACTGTTATAAAACATGTTATCGCTTTTTTAAATTGGTTGGCAAGATGTTAAAAATAACTACTGTTACCTGATATATATTTTCTTAAATGGTAAAAAATAGATTATCGTGTTAACTTAATCATTATCTATTCAACTAATATATTTTTAACGGTTAACAATTATTGTATATAAATCAAGAAATTATTGTATTGTTACTAATACTTTATTTTGTTTCTTTTCTCTTTATGTATAGTGTTTTCTCTCTCTTCTGAAATAGTTACATAATGTTGAGTCCGTAAAATCCTCGAACTAATCGTAATCTTTTTGGAAGGTTTGGAGATTTAAGAAGATGAGGAGGTTATCGTATGATTGGCGTTGGAAACAGAGTAGATCATGATTTGGAGATTTAAGAAGAAGATTGGTTGATTTGAAATGAAGCTTTAATCTTAGCAAATGTTTAGATAATTGGGAGAGAAAGAGATAGATGAAAGAGGTATGAGTTCGGGAAAGAAAGAGAAACAAAATAAAACTTTAGGACATGGGTAAAATGGGAAAGGAAAGCACAAATATATACAGTGAACATGGGTTTTTCATGGTTTCAGGTAGTTACTTGATTTTCCAGCAATATGGCTATATTGCCCCAATTGTCTCCGATCTCAATGACAATATAAGTGTTTTATGTTCTTCTTTTCGTCACTTTTTGGAAGTAACACAGAAAAAATTGCCGATATCCCACGAAAGCTTTCTTTTAAAATGGGCCTTGTTCCTTTTTCTCTTCATCAATCATCATCTTCGACCTCCAATCTTATCTACAGAGAAATCTCCAGAAACATTCCGGAGTCTGTGTGTGGATGCAGTTAAAACGAGAACTTTCTACTCCATACTACCTAAATGAACAGTTGGGTCCAACCAAAATCAATCAATAAGATCCTTCTTTAAAAATGGGCCTTGTTCCTTTTTCTCTCCATTATTGCTTTGCTTTACAAAAACCAATCTCTGGCCTCAGAATTCAAATAGTGATAATAGCACGGAATCACGTCAAATATTTTAAACTGGTTAGAATGTAACAGGGCTACGTGATTAGTTAGCTAGCTAGGGTATAAGACTTTGAATGTTTTTAGTTTAGAAGGTAAATTCTTTTTTTTTTGGAAAAAAAAAATCAATTTTATCAGTTTCCTAAAGACATATTTTGTAACCAATAATTTTTTTTGTCAAGATTGTGAATACGTTACTTAAGTAATGTAAAAGTGATACGAGGAACTTGAATCAAAGACTGCTATCACATAGCAAATTGGTATCTACCAATGCTATACATATATACCAACACATCACAAATGGATTATCAAAAGCTATTTTCTCATTTGAAAAACTCTCTTCTCTTCTTTTTTTCTAAACTCCCTTTTTTCTTTATCTAATTGATGATTGGATATCTATTACAAATATGAATCCGTTATCAGAAGGTTTTATGCATGTCAACGGCTTTGGTTTTATGCTAATTCTCCAGCTTATGATTTTCTATGAAACAGCCGCCCATTGTTTAATAATTTAGTTTTTTTTTCTTTTGGTCAAAGCATTGTTTAATAAGTTGCAACTTGCAAGACAAGTATGGAAAGATTTGTTCCACGTTAAAGATGTAATGGCCGGTGCTATTAACTAGGTCTGGGACGGATCGGATATCCGGGTAATTTTAAGGTATCCAGATTCGGATCCTTATCCTGCAGATCCATAATTTTACTATTCTTATCCGGATCCGGGGTTCTCGGATATCCGGGTGTCGGATATCGTTCTAAAAATTGTAATATCCAGCGGATATCCGGATCCGGATTTGGATCCCTAAATAAATAAAAAATAATATTAATATATATATATATATATATATATATATATAATATTAACAATAATTTAAAAATAAAAATATATATAATATCTTTAATTATTTCTATGTATAATATTACAAAATTTACATAAAATTTATATATGCTATATATATTACTATTTTTGAAATATTTATTAATAAAATTTACGAATCGGATATCCGAACTAAAAATTTAAGATATCCGGATCCGGCTTTGACGGATCCAACATTTTACTATCCGGATCCGGATCGAATCTCGGATCGAATCCAGATCGAATCTCGGATCGAATCCGGATTTTGGATAAAAGTCTCAGGCCTACTATTAACAAAGGCTGAGATTCTAGAGGATGTCATAAAAATATTTTGCTTCTTTAATAATATTTTGTAATAAATGGAAAAGTATCAAATTTTTGGAACAACAATTGGTATCTTTATTACATTAGCTAAAACTTATTTGTTTTTGTTCATTTCTATCGCAACCAGATGGACTTTACCTAGGCTAAGAATGGATCAACTATTAAATCTTGGATGAAAATTTCTTTTACCGATTTCCCTTGGTAATCTATTATTAACAACTTCTTTCCAACTCTTTTCACTCTTAATTGAAAATCAATCCAAGATATTCATTACTTGTTTTAAACAAGAGAACGAAACAAAGATCAAATTATTCATAGATAATTACAATATGCTTCCTATGATAACCGGGTTCATGAATTATGGTCAACAAACCCTACGAGCTGCAAGGTATATTGATACAAGTTGCAAGGTATATTGGTCAGGGTTTCATGATTACCTTATCCCACATAAATCGTTTACACGACCAGTGGTTGTAGTCTATCGGCCCCAAAGCTTTTATTTTATTTATTTTATAAACTACATTCATTTTCTATATTAGTTTACTTTCAAATTTTTTTTTTTACATTTTTATTATCGTTGTAAAACCATATATTTAAAGTGTCTTTTATATTCATCGTTTATAGTTTTAAGTTACGCATTAACTCTAACTAATAACCGGTGACTATTAAAGATAAATAAAATGAACAGTAAAAGTAAATAAAACATTGTGAAATGAATACTATTTTCCTGAACAAAAAAAATTGAAGTGTTTTGTGGCTTAACAAGAATATCTTTTAAAAAAAATACAAAAAATTAAAATGATTTTTTGAAAATAATATATAATATAAAATAACTTAAATTATTTGACAGTAAAATCATATTTGATGGTTTTCTATCTCTTGTAAAAGAATAAATTAAGAAGAATATAGTGTAAAATTTCCAAATATTAAAACTAAAATTTCTCTAAACAAGATAAATATTCGATAAATATTTATATTTTTAATTTTTTTAAAAACATTTTACGGAAATTGAGGTCCCCATGATTGATGGTATATATATAATAATTAAAGAAAAATAGCGAAAAATATTTATTTAACTAGTAAGGGTTTTATATCCGAATCAGATTTGCGGTCGAATCGACAAACTTGCTAACCCAATATATAATCTATTTTGGATTTAAAGAACAATTATTAATTAATAATTCCTAAATATTTTTTAAAATTTTTTTATCAGTTCAGTAACTATGTGACGAAGTAAAATGACTGTTTACCTTTACTAGTTCTATATATTTACTAACCAAGCCTATATAGAACTAAATCCAATGGTTTAACCCGATCCAAAATTTGACCTGACCCATATTTTAACCTAAATCTTTTTTAGTCTTTTTCTCCATTGAAGCTTCTCCTATTTTATTTTATCTCAAACTGAAATTTAAAATAACCTTCAAATCTTTCTCTTTCGAATAAGTTGATGACAAAAAAAAAACTTTCTCTCTCTATCTCTCATCACAAATCGATCAATCTATCATCATTCTTGATCCATTTTCATTCACCAGGAATCAAGTTTCATCATATACATATGAGATTTACAATAAAGAAGAAAACAAAGTATAACTAGTACAACTAGAATGTATAACTATTATGACTAGTTCAACTATAAATCGTATAATCGGTACAATTAAAACTAGTATAAGTGGTACGACTAGAAAAATATAATGAGTGCTAGTTTGCGTCCACATACATGGATATGTTGTTTTCTATAATATTTTATTCGGAAAAGTTTTTTCTTACTAGTTTTACTAATTTCGAAAAATGCATCTTGGCACCAAGGAAGATTTAGAAGAATATTTTGAAAAGATGATGCATCAACCATCACGAGTCCAGAAAGAAGGCATAAGCATTCATGGTTGGTGTTTCGGCTACGACAATAATAGTCCAACTTGTATAAATGGTTTAACTACGGTAGTAACATTGGGTGATAGTCTTCTTGCTCCAATGTCCATTTTCTTGATATAGATATGAAAATAAGATAAGAGATAAAAACAAAATTTAAAATTTAAGTGTTAAAAACCTTGTGGTATATGGATTATCTATTTTGAAGTAAGAACAACATTGCCGAGCCAGAATTTGACAGAGATCTTTACCCCTGGATAATCTAGTATTTTTGTAAGGTCCGAAATGACAAGCTCTTTAGGGGGATAGACAGAGATCTGTTGGAACTAGTTCGTTATTCAGAAAGTGAGTGTCAAGCCTAGTTTAATGCGAACGAGTTGGTGCCACCTATTCCACCAAATAGCAGTATTGAGGAACCCCAAGTCTTAAGATTGGGTAATATCTGCGATTATTACACACAAACATAAAATTAGAATAATTTTTAGGGGGGTTTATATTTAAAATCAAAAGCTTAGAAAGTGTAATGAGGTTAATCAAAAAATCGTAGTTAGTTTCACAAAAAAAGTAGTTTTTTTAATAAAGATATTGACTAAAGTATCAAATTTCAAACAAGTTGATTATGAATTTTTTTTGAGTTTTTAAAGTTTTATATCTGAAATATTATTCTCTCTTACAGTCAACAAACATAACTATAAATAATTTTAAATTGGTTTAATTTTTGGTTTACAAAAACAATTAATACAAAAGTAAACTTTATTAAATTATAAATACTTTAAGAGGTATTATTGGTTATATAAGTTGAAATCAACTTTACTAGATTAAAAATAGAGTAGATTTTTAAAATAATTATTCGTTATACAATTTAAGATATATGACTTATTTAGATATTTAACTCTATATCAATGTATTTATAAATTCAACATAATATCATTTGATTTCTATAATAGAATTATAATTTATTTTAAGTAGATTTTAATTCGAATGGTAATTTCAGACTATAAAAATCTAAGGTTAAATTATATCACACAAAGTCATTTAAGAAAATATAGATATAATTCATATACTCTTCGCTTTAGTCTCCTCCAAATTTGTATGTATGTGAAAAACAATATTATCAGAATCACCATTAATAGAAAATAAAAATAATATTTTATATTATTATTATGAAAAATGAAAAAGTTGATTTAAGCATATGTGAAGTACCAAAATAAAATAAAATTTGAATTTGATCAATGTAATGCAAAGAAAATTTGGGTTTGGTCAAAGGATGAAAGTTATTTTCTAGGTTAATTTGATCAAATGACAAATACAAAATTAAAGATGAAAATGCGAGATGCTAACTTTATAAAGAAAATAGAAAACACTAATGGGAGGTGACTGGAATGAGCTGTAACTTTATGTTTTTAACTATTGAAATTATGCCGTAAATTTTGTTGTTGTAAATTGTATTGATATGCCTTTGTAAAGAACTATTTAATTGCTCTGAAAAAAAAGTTTTCTACGGCTATTTTTAATTTTCTAAAAATATTTTTATTGTAAATTTTTTAAAGAAATAAGAGTTTGATTGGTTAACATATATGATTATAAACTAAATTTTGGCTGTACAAAACATCTACAACTATTATTAATCGTCCTTATATAACAAAAACTAAATCTGATTTAAAGTCAGAAATTTTGCCACTAGATGAGTATTCTTTCATTAAATTATATTTTTCCGTTGATTCTTGGTTTTAACAGAAACTGATTATAAAATCATAAAGTAATATGTTAAATTTTGACTTATATATTTTACACATAAAATTGTATCTAAATCCATCAAAATATTTAAAGTAAAATGTATTGTAAAACTTTTCAAATATGAATAAAACAAAATATAAAATTTGTATTTAAATCTTTAATTGAATAACAATGGATTTCAAATTATTTTAATAAAGAGATTGTAAATACAAGAAACAATAACATTAGATTTCAAAATCTTTTAAATACAATAACCAATAACACAATAATATTAGCGATAATATTTAGACTAATAAAACATAAGGATTAATTAATTTCATACATTCACAAGCAAGAAGACAGCGTAACAGCTGTCATTATATTTGTCATTACTCATCACTGCCAGCAAACACAGTTATTACATAAGTTTTTAATTAATACTCTATTGTGTAAAATGCACACTAACTACTAGTTACAGAACTCGATTCCACGGAAAAAGTTGGTAGCATCTTAAAAAAAAACATGTCTTCTGGCTTTCACCATCTTCGGTTATTTTTACAATTAAAAAAAACATAAATATTTAATTTTGAAAAATCAAAAAATTAAGTTTTATTTTTCTGGTGGAAGACTTCTATGTAAGTTTTTTAGAAAAAATCAAATTTCTGACGCAATTCAGTCAATTGCAAAAGTAACATGTTTATCCTACAAGACTTTCCTGTAAGTCTTTTGTGTTTTTTCGAGATTTTTTCAAAAATAAAACTAAGCAAATATTTACAAATGAAGACTTCCATAGAAGTCTTCTGTTAAGTAGACTTCTCTGGAAGTTTTTCTTTGTAAATTTGTAATTGCAAAAATAACCCATACGGAAGACTTCCTGGAGATCTTCTGTCATATGACTTACACAGATGTTAATAGAAGACTTCCATGTAAGTTTTCTAGGTAAATTTTTAATAAACTTTCATTTTCTCTAAAATTATAAAGAATTTGTAATAATTTCTTGTTAATTCAAGTATATTAGTCAATATTTAGGATACTTAATGAAACATATAACTTAATTTGTATTAATTACGAAGTTACCAACATTCATGGTTATTAAACTTTCAAGGTAATGTCATAAGACTTCCACGAAGTCTTCTACGATTAAGATTTTGAAGTTCATGTTCTATGTTTGCTAATGTGTTTAAATTTGATTTTTGCAGGTGATTCGTCAGTTATCTATATTCTACGGAATGGTTGGTGAAAGATGAATTTTGGAGTTTTGTGGTTGATAATGTCAAGGGAGTGAGAATGTTCCACACATGCCGAACTTGTTGAAATGGCTTAAAAAGATTATAACTTGGACATCAATACAAAGGTAGTGGAGTTAACCTACACATTACCAGAAGCAATGATTTAACAGATGGCTCAAGACACTCCTCATATTCATGTTACAAGTGATAGACAAGTTCGGAACTTGATCGTGATAACTAAATCACAAGAAGTATGTTTTTGTGTATCAAGTCGAGGCAAGATGAGAACAGTTAATGATGGAATCAAAGAAGCCGAAGATGCTAATGAAGTTTCAGATGAAGGGGAAGAAGATGATAACTTGCCTCAAGATGAAAACGATAACGGGGGAGGATGGAGCTGATTTCCCTGATGTTGCTGAAGAGGTTGATGATGGTGAAGATTACATTGAGTATGGGAAAGTCAAAGAGGAGGATGAAGAAGAAGATGATATATGTTTTGAGGATTTGAAATAGATAAATGGTAGTCAAGGATGAAGCTCGAATGGCATCATAGTCTTCGTTGTCTTTGCCTTCCAAGCTAAGGGTCTCTTCAAATATATCTACCGCCAGCTTCTTCCCAATAGCCTTCCCGTTCTTATCTGAAAAGGCTGCAGGAAATGACATCTCAAGCATATGACATTCAATGTACTTCAAGGCGAACACATCACAGTCACCACATCGTGCCTGAGGTACTCAAGATGTCACCCTTTCATATGTGAATGGATGTGGTGTGTATTTCACACGCACTTCGTTGGAGCCAGCGCACTCAATAATAAAGTAAGGGATCATGTGAGAAAAGGCTTCATTACCTCATCGAGTACTGCAGGTTTAATATGTTTAAGAATGCTGTCCCACACGACTATGTGTTTGTTGGGGATAGATATCCATATAGCAATCCAGTGATCGTTGTTGTAGTTCACTGGCGCATATAAAACATCCACATCTTCCTCCCCCCCTCCAAACCTTTTTAGATTAGCAAAATGTTTGTACGAGACCTGCATAAAGATCCCACGAACCGCCAGAGAGCCTTCTTCCTAACATGTTGCGATCTGGTTCCGAGCTCTTAAACTCCATGTATTTGGCACGCCATACCCGGGAAAATGCATGATCTAGAAAACACATTCTCTCGCTACTAAAAAGTTGGGGCTTCTTGTCATACCACTGCCTCAATACATTAATAAAAGCATCCATATGTTACATATAAACAATACAAGTCAGACAGACTAAACAATAGAAGTCAGAAGACTTCCAGAAGACTTCCAGTAGTCTCTAGAAGTCTTCCATTGTATATGGGGTTTTCAGAAGACTTACCGAGTCTGTGAGCCATGCTAGGAGGCTTCGGAGGATGTAATACCACAAACTTGGACAAGCTGGAGGTTTCTTTGCAACAGTTGTTTTATAACAACTGCGAACACCAAATGTAGATCAGTAACCAAAAGTATATTAGTAATAACTGCAATCTTTTTGTATCACTTACATATCAAGTTTCAGCCAGTCAATAAGCACATCCGTCCTCTTCTTGTCAACTGGTGCAAAAGGATCATAGCCATGAACAATCTTCGTGTTTGGAATGATCACTTTGGCTATGCTGCTTCCCTGAAAAGGAGATTACTGTGAGGCAGCAAGTTTCCTTTTTCGCTCACTCTTTACCCGAAAAAAAACCAAAGCAATATCCTTTTTTGTATGTCTTCTATCTTCCTGCTGTTGTATATTTGGCTTGGTTGGTATTCCTTTGTCCAGTAAGACAACACTCGGATCAACAGTCGGTTCAGTCACTTTCGCCTCAGTCATCTTGGGGTCATTCACATTTGCTATTACAAGACTGAGCTCTTTGGAGGAACTCGATGTTGTAGACCCACTTTGTTCTTGAGCGTCTTTCTGCCCTGGTTTCGCCCCATTAACACTTTCACTCTGCAATTTTTATGTACAATATGTTGTCAAATCCACACTTAATATTTAATAAATAATTTACCAAAGATCTAAGCATCACATGAAACAAAATCCATACATAAACAAAATCCAAGCACACACAAGAAACCAATAAGCAAGCACACATGTTCTGACATACAAATGGAAAGCATCCAAGTTTCAGTTTTGTTCCCTAATACTTTTCCTAGTGACACGACGTCCTGTGATTTTGGGAGAGGTTTCATTACTAACCCTGATTTCGTGCCCACGTTTATGCTGAGCTGAAGAAGTGAGTTGAAGATCATTAGATGCAGTCGTTTTTTGGAGATTCCCACATTCTTCTCCACAGCTTCCAGCCTATCTCCAATAAGCTTTATCTCCTGAAGGCACATCTGAAACCCATCCCTCATGGAATCGACTAGGTCCTTGAAGCCTTGTTCAATCTGTGCTTTGCTCATCCCATCCACACCAATAGAAGACTTTGAACGATCCTCAGCCGGAGCTTCTTTACGCTCATCTGTCAGAGCCTCTTTACGATCATCTGCCGGAGGCTCTTTACTACCTTTCTTCTGAGGTCTTCTATTTTATTGTTTCACAGCACTCCTTTACTTCTTCACATACAAAACTGTTTTCAGAGGATTGGTCCACGCCTTAGTACCGGCAGCTTCCCAGCAATCCATGGTCCACTTCCAATATTTTGGCGCATTAAACATTATTTTAATTATGTTGTCAGCGGTTGTATCTTCTGCTTCATCATCACATTTTGGAAACATTTCATCAAAGTCCTTCTCAATATAGTGGACCACGTGACTCTGCAGTAAATGAAAGATACCAAATTAGATATTTGACGGATTCACAAAGATGTACGACGACTATTCAAGACTTACGGGAAGACTTCACAGAAGACGTAACTTTAAGTATTTCAGAAGACTACTCAGAAGACTTATACCTAAGCGAATATCATGTTATTTGGGAATAATCCAAATTACATATCTTCTGATAGCCTCTTGAAGACATTTACGTCCTTTGCCACCACTGTAAGCCAGCAAAGGTGGAGACGGTCTGTTTGGTAAGGGCCTCCCACTATTAACACCCAATTCTGGCATTGCAAAGTAGACCCACACCTGGAGAACTTGTATACCCCCCATCAACAGTATAGGACCTTGTCAAATCTTTTTTTCCACAAAGTGTACATCAACACCTTAAATGCCACTCTCCCCCATGGATAATTCTCAAATACTTCTAAATCCATCAATACCCTTGCAAGACAAGCCCTTGTAGCGGTTGAGTACTTTCTCCCTTCAATGAATCCAGTGAATATAACTAGGTATCCCAGCCACATGCGATCATCCCGAGACCAATCTCCGCATCTCTCACATGATGCTATTATCTGTTCAGTAGTTGGACCAACATCGAAATCAACACCCATCAGCTCCTAGAAGACTTCCATCTCCTTTGTAACCACACACCTCAGATTCTCAGTGTCCTCAAAGTAATTGCAGTTCAAACCAGTGAGGTGTTCAAACTCTATCAGTGAAAACCTCACTGGTTCTGGACCAACAAGACACCAAAGCTCATACTTCTTCTTGATGTCCAGCTGGAAACCGAGCATATAATAAGCCAGCATTAATGCCCAATCAAAATTCATCTCCTTGAACTTGATGAAAATTCCCAACTTTGACTCCTTCAACTCTTCATATTCATCGTCATTTAGAGCCTCCCTTAGAGCAGGAAGCAACTTCGAATAATCAGTATATACGCAATGCTTTTGGCTGCAAATGACTCTTCCCCTAAGGTATATACCCTCTTTGGGAGTTCTAGTAAATCCATTTTAGTCTGCAAAACAATCAAAAAATGAAAATCTCAAACACAAACCAAACAGATGGGGAGTGCTATACTAAATTCATGTACTGGATACTTCACAGAAAAATTCCCGAAAGTCTTTGCCTTAAGTATAACACTGAACTCGACAGCAAAGAGGAAGAAATTACCGGCGGAGGACTTCGACAAAACAAAACGGTTTCAGATCTAACCAAAAAAAGAAGAAGGTTAGTTTACTACTCAGCCGCAATGAAGGAGAAACGAGATTCGGCGTATGGTCCAGATTACCGGCGCTGGAACGACGGAAAACACAGATTCACCGGAAAATCGTCTTCTTAATCGCCTCAGAGGGAAACGGCTAGAGTTCGGCGGTTTTAAGAGCAAATAGTGAAAAATACTATTTATATGGGCGGCAAAAAATCAGGTTAGGTTAAATGTAACTTGGTAAAATTGAAGGTTCGGTAAGTTTTGGAAGTCTTCCTCAAAGTCTTCTGATATAAAAAAAAATACAAGCAGACATTCATTAAGTCTTCTACTGCTAAATATACTATTCGCACAGAAGACTTCCAGAAGTTTTATAAAAATTTATACCTTAAACTCAAATAACTAACAAAAAAAAAATACTTCATTAAACTTAAAATAGACTTTAAAAGTGTTTGATATACACAACACTGAAAACATAGAGGTCAAATTTTAATTTTCCAAAAACAATATTTAGCTACTAAAATCTAACCCTAAAAGTACAAACAATACTACAACATATATTACCAAACCCAAAACCAAAGAATACATTGTCTCACTAAACTCACTCATCTGTGTTGAAAACTTTTCAAATTTACTACTCCCTCTGTTCCTTAATATTACATATTCTAGAAAAAAAATTTGTTTTAAAAAGATCCATTTTTTACATTTTCAAGACTTGTTTTATTAACTAATTGCAAATTTCAAAAAACTTAATTGCACTTACTGAATTGTTATTGGCTTAAAATTATGAAACAAAGATAAACACAAAAAAATATACAAATTTAATTTGTTTTATTAAAATGTGTGAAAAATCTAGAATATGTAACAGTAAAAAACAGAAGGAGTATATCTTAATTTAAATGATTTACAAATATTAATAATTACATGATTTCAATTTTTCCACCATCAAAATATTTTTTAAAAAATTTATAAATTATTTTTAAGATCTAAAGTATGATAAAATTTCCTGGAAGTCTTCACGCAGAAAACTTCTTGGAAGTCTTATCTCAGAAGACGTCGAAGACGTCGAGAAGACTTCTAAAAGACTCCTAGGGGTATATTCGTAAAAATACATTTTGTTTTTGTTTAGTCGCAAAGGATTACTTGTAATTTAACTAGCTTTTTGAGTTAGTTTTACATTTGATTCAAGTTGGGGTATACCTCTGTGTTTAAAACTAAATTTAAGATCATATTTGGTAATTTTTCCAAACTTCAAATTTGAAGTTTAAAATTTTTTTTTTTTAAAAGCAAAATTTCAGAAAGCATTTGTATTTTATACTATAGTTTTTTATTTGTTATAATTAACTTACAGCTATTAAACTTCTATAAATAATTAGCATAAATATAAAAATAATACAGAATGTTAATTAATAAAAATGTTACACTAAAATATAAAATCTGATATGGCAAGTTATGAGACCGCCAAAGCTGGAGGTGGAATTCTCAATTATTTGAAATCTTATCTAATAAAATATTTCTATTTTATTTATTGTATATATGATATTGGTGGTGGAGCCAGCTAAATCTTTCAGAGGAGTCAATTTCATTATAAACATATATAAAATGGGTCAACTAGTAATATTTTCTTAGTTTTCTTTTTCCCAAATACAAGTAAAGTACTGTATTTTGTTTATAAAATTCACATGGGGCATGCGAGTCGCGACCTCCTGTCAAATAACTATTTACACCACCGTGAGATGTTCACTTGAAAATCCCCTAATAAAGATATTCTAAAAAGGTAATAACGTACGCATGAGTTTCTCAACTCTCAAAAATCCTTTCAGCCATATGATCATTTGTAAATAGTTTTATTTTCTTAAAAGAATAAAATATAAACATTTAATCAAATATATTAAAATAATAAAATTTAAAAATTGAGATAATAAGTTCGCTGCCCTGGATATGCTCTACTACGTACAAATGCCATACACACAAGATCTGCAAGAGAATAAGAGCATGATTATCCGGGGTCTTTAGTGGGTTTCTTAGTGCGTGGGCCTCCACAAAACCCTTAAGGATCGGTTACAAAAACTACTAATTAAGAACCGATCTTAGTGAGTTTCTTACACTGTTCGCGGGCCCCACTGACACGTGGCGGCCCGCGATTGGGTTGCTTCTTATTTTTTTTTTTTTTAAAAAGACTAAGAAACCCATATGGATAATCATGGCCTAAGTATATGAATCCGATCAGTAGGTTTTTTTCTTCCTTTTCTGGGAGTAGCAAATGTAGGAAGAAACAAAAAAAAAGCACTATACCATTCTTAACTATTGGTAATCACAAACATAATTACCAACTAAGACTGACTTAACCACAAAAGTTTGGTCGAGTAGTAAGGCAAGCTTGTAAATGTGATAAAAAACCGGGTTCAAAACTTGCCATATCATATACCACATGTGTGGGTTATGCAACATAGGTATCTAATTTTTATTACGAAGATACTAGATCTGCCCGGCGAAGGTAAACAAGTTGCTAGATGATTAGTCGGTTACATTTCGGCCCGCTAGACATCCCCAAATTATTTAAAAAGAAAAAAATACTAGGATTGACTTATGAAACATTTATAGACATAGTTCTAGTGTGTTCATGGTAGAAAAATGTTTTTACTTATTCCAGAACTACACGTGTTTTGTGGTTTAGACTTAAAGACAGACATGTTGGATTAAGCTTGAAGATTGCTTGAGATACAAGCTTATCCTAATCCTACCGAGTTATGAAAATAAGAATTATATTTTGGAGTTATCTAAACTATATTACCTATTGTGATTAGGAGAAATAATATCTCTATATAAGGAGATGCAAACATGTTGCATAACTTAAGGAGATTAGAGATTGATTGTGTGCTTGAATTTTGAGTTAGTTTCTCAAGTTAATAAAGAGAGTTATTCTTTATTGTGATTCATATTCGATCTTTGAAGTTCTATATTTGGTATCAGAGCCTTCCATAAGAGATGGGAGACATCGTTGCTGCAATAGACAAACCAAAGGGAGGTATATCTTCAATACAATGCCCAATGCTCACATCGACAAACTATACGGTATGGGCAATGCGTATGAAGGCCGCTCTCAAAGTTCATAAGGCATGGGATGCAATCGAATGAGACTTAACCAAAGGAGACAAGAATGATATGGCTGTTGTGCTTCTATTCCAATCAATACCAGAGGTTCTCATCCTACAAGTCGGCGAGCTTAATACGGCAAAGAAAGTTTGGGAGGCCATTAGAGCTACGCATGTAGGAGCATAAAGAGTTAGGGAAGCAAGACTGCAAACGTTAATGAGTGAGTTCGATAGGCTGAAGATGAAAGAGGATGAAACCATTGATGAGTTTGGAGGAAAATTGTCTGAGATCACATCAAAATCGGCAGCACTTGGAGCAAGCATCGATGAACCAAAGCTTGTGAAGAAGTTTTTGACGAGTCTACATCGAAGAAAATATATTCATATTGTGGCACCTTTAGAGCAAGTCTTAGACCTAAATCAGACTAGCTTCGAGGATATCATAGGACGTCTTAAAGCTTATGAAGAACGTGTAGCCGATGAGGAAGAAGAACCTCAAGGTGATCAAAACAAGTTGATGTATGCGAATTTTGATCAAACAAACTCTAATCATCCAAACCGTGGCTACAACGAGTACCGAGGTAGAGGTCGAGGAGGACGAAGCTCGTGGTACAGAGGAAGAGGTCACGACAGGAATGGTGGAGGAAGAGACACATCAAGAGTCATGTGTTACAGATGCGACAAGCTAGGACATTATGCCTCGGACTGTCCGGATCGTTTGCTTAAGTTGCAAGAAACTATAGAGAACAATAGTGACACGCATGACGCAGATGAGCTGATGATCCACGAGATTGTATATCTCAACGAAGATGGCATTGTACCAAGCAAATACGACAAGCTCCAGTGGAGATAATATGTGGTACTTAGATAATGGCGCTAGCAATCATATGACCGGCGACAAACGGTACTTCAGACTTCTCGATGACTCTATCACCGGAAAGGTCAAGTTTGGAGACGAATCAAGGATAGATTTCAAAGGAAAAGAATCCATTGAGTTTATTGATCGTAATGGGGAAGTAAGAATGATGACAGAAGTGTACTATATCCCGGATCTCAAGAGTAACATCATCTCTCTTGGTCAGGCTACAGAATCTGGATGTGATGTGAGATTAAGAGGAGACTACTTGACGATGCATGATCGTGATGGGAAGCTGCTCGTTAAGGCAAATAGGTCAAGAAACAGACTTTATAAGGTGCGAATGGGTGTAAAAGAAAACTTGTGCCTTCAATCAACGTCAATGGGAGACTCAGCTACATGGCACGCTAGACTAGGACACGTGAATTACGAAACTATGAAGTCTATGATCTCGCGTGAGCTTGTAATAGGAATCCCACAGATGACTTGTGAGAAAGAGATTTGCGGTTCATGCTTACTTGGGAAGCAAGCGAGACAAGTGTTTCCAAAGGCAACGTCTTACTGAGCAACAAAGGTATTAGAACTTGTACATGGCGATTTGTGTGGTCCAATAACGCCTAGTACGGCTGGTGGGAAGAGATATATCTTTGTTCTCATAGACGATCACTCCAGATACATGTGGTCTATTTTACTCAGAGAGAAAAGTGAAACGTTTGTGAAGTTCAAGTCTTTTAAGGAGATAGTAGAGCGGGAATCAAGAGAGAAGATAAGTACTTTTAGAACAGATAGAGGAGGAGAGTTTGTTTCAAGTGAATTCAATTCTTTCTGTGAAGGTTCAGGTATCAAAAGACACTTAACAGCTCCATATACTCCTCAATAGAACGGAGTAGTTGAGAGACGAAACCGAACATTGATGGAGATGACGCGAAGCATTCTTAAGGACAAGATGATTCCGAACTTCTTGTGGGGAGAGGCAACAAGACATGCTACATATCTCTTAAATCGACTAGCTACAAGATCACTTAATGGCATAACACCGTATGAGGTGTTTCGAGGAAAGAATCCTAACATAAGCCACGTGCGTATTTTTGGTTGTATTGGTTATGCGAAGGTAGTTAAGCCGCATTTGAAGAAACTTGAGGATAGGTCACATATATTGGTTCACTTGGGCACGGAGCCTGGATCTAAAGCATATCGTATGCTTGATCCAAAGACGCAGAAGGTTATAGTGAGTCGAGACGTGGTCTTTGACGAGTCAAAGGGCTGGAACTGGAGTAAGCATATCAACGAGCCTGATGGTACATGAAACGTCTCGATCAAGGTAGGAGATTTTGGGAATCACGATACAGACGAGGCTCATAGAGATGCAACCTCACGAGAAGAATTAAGCGAGGTTAAAGGAGAAGTCGTTGCAACAAGTGAGAAGGAAGATGAAGGAGACAAAACACATCAAGAAGCCACAGATGAGGTTGAGGTAGAAGAAGAGATGGCCCCAATGCTTAGACGATCACAAAGAGAGACAACAACGCCAAAGTACCTTGATGACTATATACTACTCATCGAAGAAGAGGAAGGAGAACGCCTACTTATGTTAATAAACTGTGAACCACAAAGCTTCGAGGAAGAACAAGAGATGGAAGAGTGGATCAAAGCGTGTGAAGATGAGATTGCGAGCATAGTGAAGAATGGAACGTGGGAGCTTGTTGATTTGCCACACGGAGCTAAGGCCATTGGCCTTAAGTGGGTATTTAAGCTGAAGAGAAACTTGGATGGTAGTATTAATAAGTACAAGGCGCGGCTCGTAGCAAAGGGATATGTGCAGCAATATGGTGTTAATTTTGAAGAGGTCTTTGCACCAGTAGCGAGGATTGAGACAGTTCGACTTCTGATCAGTATATCAGCTTCCAGAGGATGGGAGATCCATCACTTTGACGTCAAGACGGCGTTCCTCCATGGAGAGTTGAAAGAGACCGTGTTTGTTAAGCAACCCGAAGGCTTTGTCGTGAAGGGAGCTGAAGGAAAAGTCTACAGGCTACACAAAGCTCTCTACGGTCTTAGGCAGGCGCCTAGAGCATGGAAATAACAAGTTGAATCAGATACTAGCGGAACTGAAGTTCAGTAAATGTTCAAAGGAGCCGTCTGTTTACGGGAAGGTGGTTAATGGTAATCTACTTCTACTTGCTGTTTATGTTGATGATCTTTTCGTGACCGGCACAAGCGTGAGTGTCATTGAGGAGTTTAAAAGAGAGATGTCATCCAAGTTCGAGATGAGTGATCTCGGGAAGTTGTCATATTATCTTGGAATTGAGGTTCAACAGCATGAGGGAGGTATAACTTTAAACCAAAGGCGTTATGCCTTGAGAATTTTGGAGGAAGCTGGGATGAAAGACTGTAACTTGTGTCACACACCAATGGAAGCAGGCTTTAAGATGTCGAAGGCTGAGCATGAGAAAGAAATTGATGCAACGAATTATAGAAGGAATGTCAGGTGTCTTCGGTACTTACTTCATACACGGTCAGACTTGGCATATAGTGTGGGTGTTTTGAGCAGGTACATGCATACGCCGAGAGAGTCTCATGGAGCTGCTATGAAACAATGCTTGAGGTATCTACGGGGCACTACAACTTATGGCATCACGTTTCATCATACTAACTCGAAGCCAATGAGGTTAATAGGATACAGTGATAGTAGTCATAACGTTGATGAGGATGATGGTAGGAGCACCACCGGGCACATGTTCTACGTTGGTAACAGTCCCATTACATGGTGCTCGCAGAAACATGAGACATTGGCTTTATCTTCATGTGAGGCCGAGTTCATGGCTGGGACAGAGGCAGCTAGGCAAGCCATATGGCTACAAGACTTACTCATCGAGATTATGGGTGATTCGAGTGAGAAGGTGGTTATCAGGATTGATAACCAATCTGCAATTGCTTTGACAAGGAATCATGTATTTCATGGAAGAAGCAATCACATTCATACTCGATATCATTTCATAAGGGAGTGCCTAGAGAAAGGTCTTATAGAGGTACAACATGTTCCGGGACAAGAATAGAAGGCAAATATCTTGACAAAGGCACTTGGAAGAATCAAGTTCAAGGAGATGAGAGATCTCGTTGGAGTTAAAGATAGAAGACTTCAAGCTTAAGGGGGAGAATGTTGGATTAAGCTTGAAGATTGCTTGAGATACAAGTTTATCCTAATCCTACCGAGTTATGGAAATAAGAATTATATTTAGGAGTTATCTAAACTATATTACCTATTAGGATTAGGAGAAATAATATCTCTATATAAGGAGATGCAAACATGTTGCATACTTAAGGAGTTTAGAGATTGATTGATTGTGTGCTTGAGTTTTGAGTCAGTTTCTCAAGATTAATAAAGTGAGTTATTCTTTATTGTGATTCATATTCGATCTTTGAAGTTCTATATTAAATGTTTCTGCTTGCATCCAACTCCGAGCGTTGTCTCCAGAATGTTGTGGAGATAAGAAAGAAGGTGGAAGAGCCGAAGAGGATGAATCAGCTTGGAAACAAAATAGCTTCCGCATTAATTGTTTGCGGTTCTTGTTAGAAAAGTATCACCAAAACGTTTCTATTTGGTTACCTCAAGGCTCAAGCCTATCCAAGCATACAAACATAGATACAAGAAGATGTTTTGACTGATTTTTGTTTCTCCTGACGACAGTAATTTGTGGCCGAAAAAGCGAATTAACTACCCTTGTGCAAATTTTTCGAACCCAGCCATTACACATTTATGGGCCCTTATTATTAGTTTTAATTTATTCTTCTTTCAGAGTTCTGGAACTCTATCAAGCTGCAATATCAAAGCTTATGACCTCAGTGTGGCCCCAAAAAGTATTATATTATTTGTTTTGTGGGTTACATTTGCTCAAATAATATCTTTAGAAATTCTAAGATATTCTTTTAATTATTTAAAGCAATAATACAATTTTTGGAGGTACATACACGTGTCGTAATGATTTTAAGCTAAAATTGTTATATTTTGTAGGATTTGTTTTTAAAAGAAAACTAGATTTTGTTCCGCGCTTTTTTTTTTTTTTTCAATTGACAAATCTTTAGTAAATGTCATATTTCATATATTTGTGTTTTATTTTATAAAAGACTTAAATTTTTTATCTATCTTTATCGTGTTTCATTTTAAATGACTATTTATGTTTAAAAAATTAAACTTTATTTTTTAATGAATTAAGTTGGTATAACTCTGATAAATTAATTTTATTATGTGGTTAATATTTTTAATAAAAATAATTATATACTTTTAATAAAGATTTATATATACTTTTCAATGAAAAAATCACTTTTTTTTATGAATGCTTAAATTATATTAAGAAAAGAAAAAAAATTAAGAATGGTTGAAAAAAAAATTATTTGAACTTGGACTCAATGGCCCAAAGGAAAAAAAAAATGAGAATTGGATCTGATTTCTTAATCGGCCCAAATGGCCCAAGAGAGATCTGATGTGGACAGTGGGCTGGATCCAAAAAAAAAAGGCCCAATATAGATGTGTTATTAATATTACTTGATTGCCCTTAATGAAACATGCAGTGTTAGTAAAGAAAGTGCATGCTAAAGTAAAAAGGACAATAGAATCCTTATTTAATAGTATAGATTGCTTTGGGCCTCTAAAATTACCGGATGTGCATGCATAGTAAAATAAAATGATTCAAATTAATACTGCTCTTACTCTTCTTCAGCTAAAAGTGGGTTGAGCGACGAGCGATGTTCGTGATCTTTAAAAGACTTCATATGGCTGTTTTGAGGCTTCTTTCGGTGTATATATATATACGCAGAGCCGGTCCTAAAGTTTAGGAGGCTAGAAGTAAAACAAAAAAGTGGATACTTTTTCAAAAAAAAAATATATGGGTCTCTAAGAGCATCCGCAACAGCGATTTTTAAGGAATAGTCTTTAGGAAAATAATAATTAAATAATCAGTGGACCCCACCAAAAGCTAAGGATTCAATCCTTAAAAGCCCTAAATAAGAATTCTTTCTTAGTGAATCTTTGCACTATTTGTGGGTGTCCACGACACATGACAGTCCGCGATTGGTTGATATATATATATTTTTTTAATCTGAAAAAAAAAAATAATAATTAAAAAATCAAAAAACACTTTTTTTAAGGACTCCAATGAGGTATCACCATTGGAGATGCTCTAAAATTGCTTTGGGCCTCTAAAATTACAGGATGTGCATGCATAGGAAAATAAAATGAATCTTTAAAAGAATTTATATGGCTGTTTTGAAGCTTCTCTTGGTATCTATTATCTATGGAGGAGGTTAGCTTAGTTTAATTTTGATTAAAAAAAGAAAAGCAAATTAAGTGTAAAGAGAAGAGGCGACGCTTAATTGAGCACCACCACAAGATCCGACGTTTAGGGACACGCGTCATAACGACGAAGTCTCTATCTCTCTCTCATCTCTTTCTCTCTTTCGTGTTCTTTCTCTCATTTTTATCTCTCTCACGAAAGGAAGAAGTCGGTCGGTCTCGATTCTGAAACATGTCGATCTCGATTTTTCTACAGATATGCCTACAAAAATCGCCAATATGATGAGTGTTCGAACTAGAATTCGTGATAGACAAATGCATCAACAACTCAAAGCTTATTTGGTTGAACATTTATGGAGTAAATTTGGACGTGATGGAGACAACTAATGAGTTCAGATGTTTTTTCAAATTAATCTCGTTTATTGTACTAATTTTTAGGTTTTTTTAAATCTATGTTTAAAATGTTATTTTTTAATATGTTTTATTTAATAAATAAATTTTATCTAAAATAAAACAATGTTTAATAATTTTTTTTAAGCACCCCAAAATAAGCAACTTGCATTGGAAGATCAAAATTTAGAGGTTTCTTAATTTGAGTTCTTAAGACATAATTATTACTAAAAAATGATTAAGCACCACATTAGGAGTGCTAGGGTTAATGGTGCTCTAAGGAGTCATCGGTTTCCAAAGCCATTGCAGAGCTTTTCAACTATGCCAATTTAGACCAAACAGAGAAACATGTTCTCAAAGGTCAAAACCCTTCCATGGTTTTACCAAAAAGAAAACCTTCCATGGATATATTAATCATAATCTCGTCGAGAATTTGGGGATTGATGATGCAGATGATGTTGAGAAAGTCGAAGACTACACCCTACGTACAGCTATGGCCTGAATGCATGATCATGGTAACAAAAGTAGCATGTACTTATTTAGTGGGGATGTTTGTATTACCAAATGCATATCTCGAAAAGGTCAATGGAAATGCAAAATAATATCACTCGGTATTTGAAGATTGCACGTTACTTAATTAACAATAGTATTTTGACTAATTAAAACATTTTAAATGGGGCCATACTGTCTCACCAAACACAATTACTACATAATTTTTTTAATTCGTAAACGCTATGCGCATAGCAGCCAAGTTACGCTACCATGTGTAAAACGATCATACTACCTAAAAACGACTCCAGAAATCAAATAAAAAATTAGTATTTAAGCTAGAATCAAGAAAGGAAAAACACCATCAAAATTCTCAGAATCAAGAAATGGATTCAAACTCTCTTCCTCCTCTTTCAGACTCTATTCAACTCCCAGTTATTGATTTCTCGGATCAAAACCTGACACCAGGAACCTCAAAGTGGGACAAAGTGAAGGCTGAAGTCCGTAAAGCTTTAGAAGACTATGGCTGTTTTGAAGCTTTCTTTCACAAAGTGTCTTCTGAGCTTGATACGTCTGTTTTTGAAGCCATAGAAGAGCTTTTCGGTTTACCGATTCAGACCAAAGAGAGAAACGTGTCGTCAAAACCCTATCATGGATATCTAAACCGAAATCTTTACGAGAGTTTGGGGATAGATGATGCTAATCTTGCGGATAAAGTCAAGGACTTTACCCAGCAGCTATGGCCTGACCATGGAAACAAGAGAATTAGGTATGATCGTGAAGTCAATAATTTATTAGATTATTTGTATGAATATTTTTTTGGGACTATATTAAACACTTTGTTTGATCAACGCAATTATTTGTGTTTGAAAATTTTTCTTTAAAACCTTTCAAGAAATTCAACTCATATATATTTGATTGATCAGTACAACTATTTGCATTTGAAACGTTCTTTAAAACCATTCATATATATATATATATATATATATATATATACATATTTTGTGTTGCAATAGTGAAACGATGCATGGGGTTTCTGAGAAATTAGCAGAACTGGATGTGATGGTGAGAAGAATGATACTGGAGAGTTTCGGGATAGAGAAATACATTAACGAACATCTTGATTCGACAAATTACCTTTTCCGGATGATGAAGTATACACCACCTCCTCCTGTTGATGATGATGTAGAGACCAAAGTCGGTTTACCTTCTCATACCGACAAGAACATCATGACAATACTTCATCAGTATCAAGTTGAGGGTTTAGAAATTCAGACCAAAGACGAAAAATGGTTCAAAGTGAAACCATCTCATCAATATTCTTTCATCGTCATGGTTGGAGATTCTATGTGTGTAAGTTCTTCCCACTTCCTTCTAATGTGTAACATTTTCGATACACACCACATACACTATACGTATAAAACTATCGTCTTCATATATCTCGTTGATGTTACAGGCATTTTTGAATGGTCGATTGTCTTCTACATATCACCGAGTCCTGATGACAGCAAAGAAGACAAGGTATTCGACTGCACTGTTCTCGACTCCAAAAACTGGAGTTATCGTAGATTCACCTCAAGAACTTATCGATGAAGAACATCCACGTGTGTTCAAACCCTTTGAATTCAATGATTACCGTGACTTCTATAACACGGAAGCTGGGTTTGCAGCTCAGTCTACTCTCCATGCTTTCTGTGCTCTCTGAAGCATCATTTAATATATCCGCAGCAAGGAATGTATAATGGCTTTATGTTTGATTGTTTAAATCCATCCAATAATATTTTTGTGTGTTTACGTTTGATGTATTTTTCTTTTTGTGTAGCGACCAATCAACTGCTTTTGTTATTTGATATGTTTTCACATAATACATGGTTAATCTGAGGAGTGCTGTTCCCATGCAGGACCCAGAATATATTTTAAACGGAGTCATATTTTAAATAAAATATTATGTTATATTTTATATATAACATTAATATATATATGTATATATATATATATATTACCATGTACAGTACTTTAATATTTTGTTTTCACACTTTAAATGATAGTATAATAACAAAATAAAGTACAAAAATACATTGTCTAAAATTATTAAAATATATATTTAGTTGTTATTATATAAAAAAATTTTACCCAAAAATGAAAAGAAAATGAAAAATGATAGCTAGTGATAATGAAGAAATAATAAGTTTTTGGATTTTGGTGAGGAGAAAATACAACAAGATGAAAACAATTATTTATAGAAACATATCTGTAAGAAGTAAAACAGATAACAAGAACAAGAAACAATTGCAAGGGCTTTGTATAAAGGAAAGAGGAACTGCTTGCAAACGGAAATTATATTAATTATTAAAAAGTCATTTATAAACAATGGATATATTAATTTTAATCTCTTCGAGAGTTGCAAAATGACCTATATATGCCCACTAATTCAATTTATTTTACCCTGGGTCAGCTGATCCACCTTAATTTTCTGCATATGTCTGTCCCTGCTTCCATGGATATATTAATAATCTCTTCGAGAGTTTCGGATTGATGATGCGGATATTGTTGAGAAAGTCGAAGACTACGGGCTAGCTACACACTACAAGAAAACAGCGGTATCGGCAAGATTTAAACTACAAATACAAGCACTCCTCTTCCTCTATATTCACTTCATATCTTCATCCTCCCCCTTACTCTATTTACACACGAA
>NC_027750.1:20334451-20336432 GCF_000695525.1 Brassica oleracea var. oleracea | reverse complement strand
TACCGACGATTTCGGCCATCAGAATCCCCCTGTTTTCTTGTAGTGCGCGTCTTTGAAACTAATCTTCTATTGACGTATTTGAGCGGTGTCTCATTTTTGCTGTCAATCTCTTCGGAGAATTTATCTACTTTAACTTATGTTGTCTTTAAAGTTCTATGTTGTAGTGAAAGAGATTAGATAATTCCCTTTGTTTCTTATAAGTTTGAAGTTTAAGATAATGAAATGAAAGGTTCCTATCAAAAAAACAATTCAACAAGCTTACAATCAATATCTAGTATGCAATTAAAAGTTCAACAAGCTTACGATTTATACCATTTGAATCAAAATTTGTGAATTATCAGACTGAAGTAATGTAGTTTTGAGATATTAGGCGCCGAGGGTTTTCTGCAAAAAAACCCTCAATGTGGTTTTGTTTTGCAAATTAATCCGCGAACTCAAAAACCTACGGGTCACCCCTCCAAGTGCCAGTCAAACCGCAATATAACCTTCGGCCGTATATATGTGTATTTGACTGTGTATAATTTTAAAATTTTTCAATATTACGTCGTTTTGGCGCTAATTTTTTAATGAAAAAAAATTTTTGAACTCGGGGTTTGAAACTTAAACACCATGTGCATGCTATATAACCATCTCGGCCAACAAAATATATTTGTTTACTTAACAAACACAATTATATAGATTTCTAAAAATTCATTCCGAAATGATCTTGTTTCTTCTTCTTCTCTTGGACATGGGAGCTTGCGTAAATGCACAATGAAGGTGGGGTGATCCTTTGATTGTTACTCAAACATTTATTTTTTCGATTTTCTTTACTTATAGTTATTATCTCACATGTTTTGAACAACAATCGGGATGAGATTCACGTTTCCGGCTCATCTCCGCATTCTTCTTCGAGTGTTATCGTGGCAAGAGGAAAGAAGAAAGATATGATGCCCATGGCGATAGAAAAAAAGAAATATATGATGCGCTTTTATGGATCACCCCACCTTCATTATGCATTTACGCAAGCTCCCATGTCCAAGGGAAGAAGAAGAAACAAGGACATTGCGGAATGAATTTAGAAATCTATATAATTGTGTTTGTTAAATAAACAAATATAATTGTTGGCGGAGATGGTTATGTAGCATGAATATAGTGTTTAAAGTTCAAGGTTCAAGGTTCGAACCGTGTGTTCAACAAATTTTTTTCATTCAAAATTTAGTGTCAAAACGACGTAGTATTGAAAAATGTTAAAATTATACACAGTCAAATACACATATATACGGCCGAGGGTTATATTGCGGTTTGACTGGCAATTGGAGGGTTGACCCGTGGATTTTTGAGTTCGCGGATTAATTTGCAAAAGAAAAAACACATTGAAGATTTTTTTTGCAGAAAACCTTTTTTTTTAACTCTGAAAAATGGATTCATGGCTATGATTACCCCCCTTTTCGACATAGTATTACCAGTTTACCACATGACCATTTGACCAGTGGTTATCTGATCGAAAATTCGTCTAATCGGACTAGTTTTCCACCATGATATTAATTATGAGATATTATATTAAATATTTGGGCTTTTTGGAAGATTGACTCAAAACTCAAAGTTAAACCTAAAACTAACCCATGTTTTTCTTGGATTTTTCTTTTGTCTTATTCACCCCACAAATTTATGATATTTACGAAAATGCCACCAAATTTTTTTATTTTTTTTTTCCGAAAATGACATTTTTACTCTCTCACCCTCATCATCTTCAAGTAATTACAAGTTTGTCATTGTCATCAATACCCCAACCACCATGAACAACCAATTTGAAGCTCTTAATGCACTTAAAATCGATTTACACTCTCTCTTTCTCACTTGCTATAAACTAAAAACAAAATCTCTTTCACTTTGCCTCCATATTCATCCAAAAAACACAAGCTTTTTATTCATTTTTTTTTTATGGTTTATAGAGCCATTCAAGCATACTATTCTTGGTGGGTTACTTTCGTTTGAGATT
>NC_027750.1:20334287-20334396 GCF_000695525.1 Brassica oleracea var. oleracea | reverse complement strand
TTAAGGTATGAAATTGAATTTTTTTCCAGATCTGTTCGTGTAGAAGATTTACCTATAAGTAGTTTGGCTGTAGAAGACTTACGGGTAAGTCTTCTGGTCAAACGGACGA
>NC_027750.1:20333011-20334149 GCF_000695525.1 Brassica oleracea var. oleracea | reverse complement strand
TGGACGACTTACCAGTAAGTCGTCTCCGGGAAAACAAAAATTTCAATATTTTATTAAATCTGGACGACTTATCTGTAAGTCGTCTCAAGTTATTTTTGCAATTAGAAAATAAAACTTAAATATTTAACTTTTCCCAGACGACTTACGCGGAAGTCGTCAAGTAAGACGACTTACTTGAAAGTCGTCCAGATTTATTTCTTAGGTTATGGTCAAACCTTGCTTATCTCGGACGACTTTCTTGTACGTCGTCTGCCTTGACGACTTTCAAGTAAGTCGTCTTACTTGACGACTTCCGCGTAAGTCGTCTGGGAAAAGTTAAATATTTAAGTTTTATTTTCTAATTGCAAAAATAACTTGAGACGACTTACAGATAAGTCGTCCAGATTTAATAAAATATTGAAAATTTTGTTTTCCCTGAGACGACTTACTGGTAAGTCGTCCAGGACAAGTCAAATATCTGACACAATTTGGTCAAATGCAAAACTAACTCATTTATCCTAGACGACTAAGTCGTCTAGGTTTTTTTTTTTAACAAACAAAGCTGGACGACTTACTTGTAAGTTTTCCTATTTAAAATTCAATTGCAAAAATGACCTGTTTGGTGTTTGGACGACTTACTGGTAAGTCTTCCAGACGACTTACTGGTATGTCGTCTGCGTCAATGTTTAGTAAACTTTCATTTTCTCTATGTTTACTAATGTGTTTTATTTTTAATTTTTGTAGATGATGCGTCAGTTACATGCAGTGTATGGAGAATGGTTGTTGAATGATTGTCGTTGGGATTTTGTGGTTGATAATGTCAAAGGAGCAAGAAATATTTTTTGGGGGAAGGTTCGACACATGCTGAACTTCTTGCAATGGCTCATGAAGATTATAACATGGACATGAGCACAGAATCTGTGGAGATAACTTACTCGTTACCAGCAGAAATGATGCATGCTCCAGACACCCCTCCTATTCATGTTACAAGTGATAGACAAGTTCGAAACTTGCTCGAGATAACCAAAACGCATGGAGTACGGCTTTGTGTATCAAGCCGTAGCAAGGTGGAAACGGTTTCAGAGTTCAGGGAAGATGATGAAGCTGATGAATGTTTTGAAGATGATGATGATGATTTGGTTGAAGATGAAAATCATGA
>NC_027750.1:20330381-20331339 GCF_000695525.1 Brassica oleracea var. oleracea | reverse complement strand
GTTTACTGGCGCATAGATATCATCAATATCCGTCCCCCAAACCTTGTTCGATTGGCAAAATGATGGTATAGTGCCTGCATAATAATTCCACGCCCCACCAGGGAGTCTTCTTCCTAAACCGTTGTGATCGGGCTTCGAGTCCTTAAAATCCTTGAAGTTAAATCTCCATTGCTGAGCAAAGAGATGATCAAGGAAGCACATTCTCTCACTCCTGAAATGTTGTGGATTAGCGTCGTACCTCTTCCTCAGTGCATTAATCCAAGCATCAATATGCTGCATATAAAATAGAGTACAAGTCAGAAGATATCAGACGACTTACTGGTAAGTCGTCTACGTAGAATACTTACCAGACGACTTACAAGTAAGTCGTAGACGAATTAAGTCGTCTGATAAGTCGTCTACGTCATAGCAGAAGACTTACACAGTCCTCCAGCCACTCTAGGGAGGTTCGGAGGATTTGATACCACCAAGTTCTACTTTTACGTGGTTTTTTATCGAGAGCTGTTCTATAATGACTGCAAACACAAAATGTTGAAAAGCAATAAGGTTTTATGGGAAAAACAAGCTATTATGTGAAATGCAAGCTATTATGGGAAAAGCAAACACTTACGGACAAGTTTTCAACCAATCAGCGAGCTCCTTCAACTTCTTCTTGTCAATTGGTGCAAAAGGATTATAGCCTGGATAAAGCTTTCTGTTTGAAATGATCACTTTGGCCGTGCTGTTTGCCGTATAAGGAGATTGATGTGAGGCAACAAGTTTCCTTGTTCGATAATTCTTTGCACGGCAAAGTGCCAAAGCAGCATCCCTCTTTTCTAGATATCTAGCATCCTCCTTCTGTAAATCTGAAACAGTGGATTGATTTTTGTCCAATAGAACAAGGCTCGGTTCTGGAGCTTTATCTTCCGAGGAACTAGCATCTGCGGGCACATCTGCGGGCACAGCTGCGGGAACATCC
>NC_027750.1:20329917-20330191 GCF_000695525.1 Brassica oleracea var. oleracea | reverse complement strand
ACAATAATAACCAATGAGTGTCTTCAAACATGAAACAAAATACATATATAAAATCCAAGGATTTGTTATTAACCCCGGGTTCGAGCGTCGGTTTAGGTGGAGAGGTAGTGTTTTGAGATGATGTCCCTTTCCGTTTTGTGGTGATACCAACCTTCTTCTCCACAACTTCCATCCTTTCCGACAGATACTTGATCTCCTTAAGGCACGTTCCAAACCCTTCCTTCATGGCATCAGCTATGTCCTTGAACATGGTTTTAATATCCTCTTTGGTCAA
>NC_027750.1:20329107-20329812 GCF_000695525.1 Brassica oleracea var. oleracea | reverse complement strand
TCTTCACTAGCTTCAGCAGGTGCCTCTTTACGAGCTTTCTTCCGAGGACTTGGACTGTCTTCCTTCACTACCTTTTTCTTCGCTGGAGTCACAACCGCCGGCTTCAGTACCGGTGACTTCCCAGTAATCCATGGTCCACTTCCACGGTTTCTTCATAAACATGAGTTTAACTGTGTTTTCCGCGGGCGTGTCCTCAACATCAAACTCCCATTTTGGAAACATTTCACCAATGTCCTTCTGAACAAAGTTGATCACCCTAGTCTGCAGTAAATAAAAGATATGAACTTAAATATTTGACGGATTAAGAAAGATGAAAAGAAATGACTTCGCAGATGACTTATAATTAAGTCATCTGGAAAGTCTTCAAGTTGGAAGACTTTCCAGACGACTTAATTATAAGTCGTCTACTAAGTCGTCCAGTTGGAAGACTTATCAGATGACTTAATTATAAGTCTTCTGCGAAGTCGTCTAGATTGAAGTAAATACCTGACTGAGGATAACCTCTTTAAACTGTCTGCGTCCTTTGCGACCCTTGTAAGCCAGTATCGGTGGAGACGGATTGTTTGGGAGAGGATTATCAAAAGTAGCACCCAATTCTGGAAGAGCTGTGTACACCCAGACCTGGAGAGCTTGCGCAAACACATTAATAGTGTAACAACCCAAAATATCTCTGCCCTTCACAGAGTCCATCAGCACCTTAAACGC
>NC_027750.1:20319303-20328024 GCF_000695525.1 Brassica oleracea var. oleracea | reverse complement strand
ACAAAAATTTTAAATTATTTCTAAGTAAAACTAGTCCAGACGACTTTCGAGTAAGTCGTGGACGACTTACTTTAAAGTTGTCTGCGCAGACGACTTACGGAGTTAGAAACGCAAAAAAATTTCGGTTTTTTTGTTTGTTCACAAGGGATTGGTTGTAATTTCAATAGCCTTTTAGGTTATTTTTGCATTTGATTCAAGTTTGGGTTAACCTTTGTGTTTGAAATCAAGTCATATTTGGTAATTTTCCCTAAATATTTTGAACAAAAATTCTTTAATTAGCAGAAAGAAGACTGGCTTGGACTGATGGCATTTCTAACTACTAGTCAAGAAGAATAGATAGGAAACCATATTTTTAAAATGGGAAAAACTACAAACAAAGATCCCACTAACACATAACTTACATTTTGTACAGACGAGTCATTGTCTCTCATTTTCACTACTGAGATTTTTCTTCAAAAAGTGCAAATTTTTTACGGCAAATTAATTATCCAATACTTTATTTATGGTTTGTCTCTTGTATCTAACACGTCGTTAATTAAGTTAGATAACGTGTTACGTCAGTAAGATTACACGATGGATAAATAAATCCAGTTAGATAATTTTTTTTTTGTTTTTATAAAAATTAACTTATTTCTTCATATTTCAAAACAGAAAAATATTATTGCATATATATATATATATGTAGTTTGCAACATGAATGATGACACAAAGTAGTACAAAATCTTAAATGAAGTTTCAATTATTAAAGAAAAAGAGCAGAACAAGTTAGGGTTCAACAATGATGATTTAAAAATCTGTCAGAATTCTGAAAATGTTAATTACTTTTGATTTTTTTTTCTATACAAGAACTGAAAAGCTATAATTTAAAGAAAGATTATCATTATTTAGTCAAAAAAAGAAAAGAAAAGAAAGATTATCATTTAATGTATGACGCATAAGAGGTCAGGCATACATACATACACATGCAAGCAGCAGCAGCGTAACAGTTGACATTAAATGCGGTCGTTACTGTCACCAAACGAAGTTATTACATAATTATTTAATTAATAAACCAACTATGCATAGCAGCCTAGCTATACCTTCTGTAAAAGCATACTAACTACAAGTTTTCTTTTTCTTTTGAACAACTCATACTAACTACAAGTTATCGAACTCAATTCCACCGAAACAGACTTGTCAAGAAAGAAAGAAAAACGCCATCAAGAAATGGATTCAAACTCTCTTCTTCCTCTTTCTGATTGTATTTAACTCCCAGTTATAGATCTCTCGGATCAAACCCTGACACTAGGAACCTCAAAGTGAGAGAAAGTGAAGACTGATGTCCATAAAGCTTTAGAAGACTATGGCTGTTTTGAAGCTTTCTATGATAAAGTGTCAGTGGAGCTTGATAAGTCAGTTTTGAATCCATGGAAGAGCTATTCGACTTACCGATTCAGACCAAACAGAGAAACGTGTCGTCCAAACCCTTTCATGGATATCTAAACCACAATCTTTACCAGAGTTTTGGAATCGATGAGGCTAATCTTGCGGAGAAAGTCAAGGACTTTACTCAACAGCTATGGCCCGACCATGGAAACCAGAAAATTAGGTATGAATTCGAAGCTATTTGTATTAAACATATTGATAAATAACGCAACTATATGCGTTTGAAACATTCTTTAAAACCTTTCAAGAATTCAACTCATACATTTGTGTGTTGAAAAAGTGAGACGATGCATGTCTTCTCGAAGTATTTATTGGAACTGGATGTGATGGTGAGAAGAATGATACTGGAGAGTTTTGGGATAGAGAAATATATTGACGAACATCTTAATTTTACAAAGTACCTTTTTCGAATGATGAAGTATTCACCACCTCCTGATAATGATGGTGATGACGAAGAGACAAAGTTAGGTCTACGTTCCCATTCCGATAAGAACATCATCACAATACTTCATCAGTATCAAGTTGATGCTTTGGAAATTAAAACCAAAGACGAAAAATGGTTCAAAGTCGAACCATCTCAACATTCTTTCATCATCATGGTTGGAGATTCTCTATGTGTAAGTTGTTCCACTTTTAAATATTCTCTGTTTTTCAAAAATATTTTTTTTGTTAAATTTGATAAAATCATGATTAATTATTTTTGATAATTTTAAATCAATAAATATAATTAACTTTTAGAAGCTTACAATTTACATTATTAACTCATATATTTTTTTTTGTAAAATATACTCCCTCCATTTTTAGTAGATGACATTTTAGAGATTTTTTTGTTTTAAATTATATGTCGTTTTCGGCTTTCTATGTAAAATTGGTTAATTTTATGCAATATAAATTTTATATTATACATATTGTTTTTCTATTGGTTGAAATGAGATTAGCTAAATAGTTAAGGGAGATGATGTTTTGTATATAAAATTTACAAAACTGTGCCCAACCGCAAAACATCATATAATAAAAACAGACGGAGTATATATTTTAGAAACATAAGTATTTTGCAAAACATTTATGTATATTTCCCACACGCCCACATTTTATATTTTTGTTGATGTCAGGCATTTTTGAATGGAAGATTGTCTTCACCGTATCACCGAGTCCGGATGACAGCAAAGAAGACAAGGTATTCGACTGCATTGTTCTCTGTTCCAAAAACAGGAGTTATCATAGATTCACCAGAAGAACTTATGGATGAAGAACATCCACGTATGTTCAAACCGTTTGAATATAACAATTACCGTGACTTCTTTAACACGGAAGCTGGTCGTATAGCTCAGTCTACTCTCCATGCTTTCTGTGCACTCTGAAGCATCATTCAACTTATTCACAACAATGGATGTTATAGTTTCATGTAGCTACCAATCAATTGTTTTTGTCATTTCATATGTTTTTACATGCATATGCATAAACATAATGCGTACACCATCTCACTAGAGAAGCAACAGAGGGAAGAAAGAGAACAAAAATAAGTACTATACCATTCTCATTCTCTGGTACAGAATGTGCTATATTATATTACACATGTGCAGCAGAGTATATGAACAATGCAAAATTTTAAACATATATGATGCTATACTAGTATATAACATGTTTACCAATCAATTGTGAAACATAACACAAATGCGATTTAGATTCAGATGTATGCAAGCGAGCTTCTGTCATAATCCGGTTGTGGCCTCCCTCGTGTTGGAGTAGGCGGTCTCTGGATATTCAGCTCCTGCACACAAATACTTTGGTTTCAGTGTCTAATTCTTAACTACAAAAAAACATATGGCTACATAAACTCTACTAGATCGTCTTGTTCCAGGACCACTAACTAAGATTGATTTGTGAAACAAACACATAATGCTAGTGTACATGGTAGGAAAATGTCTCTCGTCTTGTTCCAGAACTATACATGTCCTGCATCCAAGCGTCGTCTCCAGAATGTTCTGGAGATAAGATAGGAGGTGGAAGAGGATGAATCAGCTTAGGAACAATCACCAATCCTCTGCCAACAACCAATATAGCTCCCGCATTGTTTGCCGTTCCTGTTAGAAAAGTATCACCAAAATGTTTTCATTTTGTTACCTCGAAAGCCTATCCAAGAATACAAACATAGATACAAGAAGATATTTTTCACCGCAGTAATTTGTAGCGGAAAATAACGTTATCAACTGTTCTTGCGCAAATCTATCGAGTTCATCCATTACACATTCATGAGCCCTAATAATTGGCTGTAGTTTATTCTTCTTACAGAGCTCTGTAACTCTATCAGGCTGGAATACCAAGACATATGCCCTCAGTGACTGGCTCCCAAAAAGATTATATTAATGAAAAGAGAAGATAAGAGAATGTGCTTTTACCCCAAATGTGACAAGACCGGATCCTCTAGCGTTTGGTCTCAAACCTTATGTACTATTTTTCTCTATAGGATCAGTCCTGTATGTTGGGGATGGATTTAACCCATCCACAAAGCCCATCGAACAAAAGGCCCAATCCAGTAAGCTGGATTGCCATCAGCTCGGAAGCCGATGCTCAAGGCTTCGACTTAACCAAGGAATGCTTTTAGTCGAAGTGGAGAGCAAACAGAGCACGATCGATCGACTAAACAGCTCAGGGCGAGCATTCCCCTAATCAGGCCCGAAAGGCCGACAATGCCCAATCAACTAAAAGGAGATTAGGTTAAGACGATCGAACAGACTATAAAAGGAGAGGAAAGCAAAGGAGAAAGATATCGACACTTAGCTACACAAACTCGGCGGCGAGATTAGGATTTATTGTCCGTACAATCATCTCTCTGCTGTTTGTATTTTTCCGGTTTAAGCTCTCACGAGCTCCGGCTCTTTTACTTTCTCCACCTTTGTAACCTCATCTCGAAATCTAATAAACGCCTCTGTTCGTCCCATTTTTAGTATTGTTTACTCTCTCCGAGACCAATCTCACCTTAAACAATTGGCGCCCACCGTGGGGCCGAACAGACCCAGTGTTTCTAGACCGAAATGACCACCGGAGGTACGAACCCAAATACCTCAGGAGAGGAGCCGGCACTCACACCTCCTCCGCCTCCTCCCCTTCTCTCGTCGGAGTTCATGAGTTCAGTCATAGCTCGACTCGCCCATCAAGAAGAGGTCCAAAAGACGACAAATGACCAGCTCGCCGCCATCGTCGCTGCCCTCAACGCGTCCACCGGCAGCTCGCAACCACTCCGTCGTCACCTCTTCAATACAAACCCCCCTACTCCGACAGAAGGGCGAACGACGAACCCAGTTGACCCTACTCTTCAACTCGCTGAGACCCTCATCGCTGATGCTCTTCCGGCAGCATCCGACCCATCAACTGTCCGAGAAATCGCCGAGCTAAAGTTAAATTTCCAACAAATGAGCTCGAGAATTCACCAAGCAACGAGCGCAGTACCTGAGATCGACAGCGTCATCGCGTCAACGTCGCGCACTCCTTTCACCGAAGAATTGACGGGGGTCAAACTCCAAAAAATGGACAAGTTGCGTCTCCCAGAGTACAAACCGGGGGGAGATCCCGTCGAGCATCTGACAGCTTTCAACATCGCGGTGGCAAGAGCCAGACTTGCTCCCGACGAAAGAGACGCGGGATATTGCCAACTTTTTGTCGAAACACTCAATGAACAAGCATTAACTTGGTTCTCGGGACTCGAAGAGAACACGATTAGCAGCTTCAAAGAGCTCTCCTCGGCGTTTCTCAAGATTTACATCATGTTCACCAAACGCGAACTAACAGCTTTAACTTCGATTAGCAGCTTCAAAGAGCTCTCCTCGGCGTTTCTCAAGACTTACATCATGTTCACCAAACGCGAAGTAACAGCTTCAACCCTCTGGAACCTCAAGCAAACGAAGGACCAGAGCCTTCGCGATTACATGGAACGGTTTAAGTCAGTCGTGCCAAGAATCGACATTCCAGATCACATCGCCGTCGATGCCCTGAGGAACAATCTCCACGTAGAATGTAAGTTCCGAGAAGACCTCTATCGGTCTCCCACCACATCGTTGCAAGACGCCGTTGCTCAAGATGCCATTGCTCGGTCCCAAAACTTCATCCGTATGGAGGAGGACACTAAAGCCATCATGAGCAAGCATAACTCGGCGAAGCAATTGGCACCTAAAAACACTGCTATAGCTCACGTCGAACCTCGTCAGCATGCTCCCAGTGACAAAACAACCGTAAGAATGGTCTCCTTTACGTCGTCGACGAAAACGGGAAGAAATGGAACACCTTTCATCGAGAAGCCGATCCTCCGAGCGAATCCCCCCGAGCAACAGTGACGGCCGCGGTCACCCAGGTCGATTCCGCAGCAGGTTCCTACCGGTCCCCTCCAGGACTTACCAAGTCGTGTAAACTCCTCGGTGTAAAAGGCCACGACACTTCAGAGTGCAAGACACTTTTCGCACAATTCCTCTCCTCGCTCGAAAGCGGCGAAATCAAGATCCCTCCTCCGAAGCCTAAAAGCGAGAACAGTTGGAGCAGGAACAAGGATAGGAAAAATCAGCGAAAAAATCAAGGAAAACCGCGTCAAGACGACCAAAAGCCTAAGGTTGCCGAGCAAACACCACATCAGGACGACGATGGTGACGCCTCAGCTGAGGAGGATCAACCAGCGGTCAGACAAAGGATCGAAGTTATTCGCGCCCAACCGGAGCCCTCATCAGACGAAGAGAGCGATCTCGAGGAAGCTCTCGACCCGTTGGACCTACGTACGCTCCTCAAGCGGAAGATCACGTCGACAAATAATGAGACTCCCGGACCTTCCGATCTCTGAGTCGAGCTTAACGCTAAAAGAACCAAGCATGCATTGAGCCAAGGACCTTCACCAGCATCTACAGGCGATAATCCTATCGTCGATTTGCGAGATCAGCGTAACGCACGAATTAACGTTCTGCGTACAAAGCTGGACCGTAAAAGAGCCGAATCACCAAAGGAGAGCGAGGACCTCTGAGCTCTTCTCAACAAAAAGCAGACAACCGTCAGGCCGCGGATCAACGTGATTATGGGAGGATCTCCGCCTTGCGGGGATTCAGTACGGGCGGTCAAGGATCACCGTCGAATGGTGGATACTTCGCAGCGTTGGCCAAGGAAGCTCCCAACCAATCCCCCAATTTCCTTCTCGAAAGAAGACCTCCTTGGAGTAAATTTCCCTCATAACGATCCCCTTCTCGTCGTTTTGGCTATCGATAACTACGATGTTACCAAAGTGCTAATCGATACTGGTAGTTCGATCGATATCATTTTTCGCGAAACTCTCGTAAAAATGGGAATCGACTTAAAAGACGTGAAACCGTCTTCCAGAACTCTCACCGGCTTCAACGGTTCCTCCGAGGTAATCCTGGGGACTATCCGTCTCTCGGTACAAGCAGAGGAGCTCGGATGGTCAAATTATCGGTAGTCAGCACCAAGGCTCCCTATCACGTGATACTAGGCACCCCATGGTTATACTCTATGCGAGCAATTGCATCCACGTACCATCAGTGTGTCAAATTCCCGGGAATGGATGGTACGATTAAGACGGTGAGAGGAGATCAACGAGCTGCACGAGATCTCTTAATCGCCACGGTCAAGTTACAACGTTCACAGTCACTAGGCAACTCGATTTCCCCTCCAATAAGTAAGGTCTGCCCACAAAAGGAAGAAGTGCTCGAAGTCCCGATCGACGAGTCGGATCCAAGTAAAGTGCTACGAGTTGGCGCCTATCTATTGGACGAGATGCAGCGTGCTATCCTGGATTTCCTGAAGCAAAACTTGTCTACCTTTGCTTGGTCGATGTCTGACATGCAACGGATCGACCCGTCCATCACGACTCACGAGTTGAACGTAGATCCGAATATTAAGCCCATCCGACAGAAGAGACGAAAGTTGGGTCCCGAAAGATCCAAAGCAGTCGTCGAGGAAGTCGAGCGCTTACTAAGCGCGGGCTTGATAATGGAAGTCCGTTACCCGGAATGGCTCGCCAACTCGGTGGTCATCAAAAAGAAAAACGGCAAGTGGCGCATGTGCGTCGACTTTACCGACCTCAACAAGGCCTGTCCAAAGGATAGCTACCCGCTCCCGAACATCGACAGACTCGTTGAGTCAACTGCCGGCAATGAAATGCTCACGTTTATGGACGCTTTCTCAGGATACAACCGGATGATCGAGAGAAGACGTCGTTCATAACCGATCGAGGAACCTACTGCTACAAAGTGATGCCTTTTGGGCTGAAGAATGCCGGAGCGACGTACCAGCGACTTGTCAACCGTATGTTCGCTAAACAGCTTGGTACAACAATGGAAGTCTACATCGATGATATGCTCGTCAAATCAATCCGAGCTGACGACCACCTAACGCACTTACGGGAGTGTTTTGACATCCTAAACACGTACAAAAAGAAGTTAAACCCAACCAAGTGCACTTTTGGCGTGTCGTACGGAGAATTCCTTGGCTACATAGTGACACAGCGGGGAATTGAAGCAAACCCGAAGCAAATATCAGCCGTCCTCGACCTACCCAGCCCGAGAAACTGCCGAGAAGTCCAACGACTGACCGGCCGAATCGCAGCACTCAATCGTTTTATCTCCCGATCCACCGACAAATGTCTCCCCTTCTACGATCTCCTCCGAGGAAATAAGAAATTCATCTGGGACGATAAGTGCGAAGAGGATTTTAATCAGCTCAAGCACTACCTGACGACGCCTCCGATCTTGGCAAAGCCAGACATAGGCGACGTTTTATCCCTCTACATTGCAGTTTCGTCTGCCGCAGTCAGCAGTGTACTAATCAAGGAGGACCGAGGAGAACAACGACCCGTTTTCTACATGAGTAGAAGGATGACCGGACCAGAAACCCGGTACCCGACACTTGAGAAGATGGCCTTGGCCGTTGTCGAATCAGCGAGGAAACTCCGCCCCTATTTTCAGTCACACTCGGTAGAAGTTCTTACCGACCAGCCGCTCCGATCTGTTTTGCAAAACACGAACAGAGCTGGCCGTCTTAACAAGTGGGCGATTGAACTCGGAGAGCTCGACATCACTTACAAATGTTAGACAGCTGCTAAGGCTCAAGTCCTCGCCGATTTCCTCGTGGAGTTATCCCTGGAACTCGCTCAAGATTTAGAAACCTCAGGTTCAACCTGAATCCTACATGTCGACGGTTCCTCGACAAACAAAGGCTCAGGAGCAGGAGTTCAACTTCAATCTCCATCGAGAGAACTCATTCGACAGTCGTTCAGCTTTGGTTTCCCGGCATCAAACAACGAGG
>NC_027750.1:20314957-20318011 GCF_000695525.1 Brassica oleracea var. oleracea | reverse complement strand
TTCGTTTGGAAAAACATCATCTGTCGCCACGGCCTACCGTACGAGATTGTGACGGACAATGGATCACAATTTATGTCCAGAAATTTCAAAGATTTCTGTAGCAAGTGGGACATCCGACTAAGCCCCTCGACACCGAGATACCCTCAAGGAAACGGACAAGCAGAATCCTCGAATAAGATTATCATCGACGGAATCAAGAAGCGTCTTGATCTCGAGAAGGGATATTGGGCCGACGAACTCGACGGCGTCCTCTGGTCGCACAGGACGACTCCTCGAGGAGCAACAAAATCTACCCCCTTCTCTCTCGCTTACGGGATGGAGGCAATGGCTCCGGCTGAGGTCAACGTCACAAGTCTCCGCCGATCCAAGATGCCTCAGCACGTCGAGCTTAACCAAGAGATGCTACTAGATGCCCTCGATGAACTAGAAGAGAAACGCGACCAATCCCTCCTTCGGATCCAGAATTACCAAAATCAAATCGAGAGCTACTATAACAAGAAGGTCCGCTCGCGCCCTCTTGAGCTCGGTGATCTGGTCATGAGAAAAGTCTTCGAAAACACCAAAGAACCCAACGCCGGAAAGCTCGGCGCGAATTGGGAAGGACCATACAAGATCATTCGAGTCGTCAAACCAGGAGTATACCGACTCGAAACTTCCCGCGGAGAGGCAATCCCACGAGCTTGGAACTCCATGCATCTTCGACGTTTCTACTCGTAAAATGAGTAACTTGCAAGAGCGAGTAAATGATCTACATCACCTTTTACTCGCCTAAAAAAAAAAACCGAGTAGATGCACCCTAGGGTCACTTCTACTCGTCCAAGTAAATGACTACCAAGTCACTTTTACTTGGACTAAAACGAACTACGAATGGCTTGATCCTCCTCGGAGGTACGTAGGCATCCCCTCTACGGGGTCCAGCCCTAACAAAACAAAAAAAAAACCTGTTTACTTATCTCGTTTTTTCTCGAGCAAAATAACGAGAGTAAAAATCCGAGCAAACGATGCCAGCCCCTTAACTCGAATGCGGCGCACGAGCACTCGTCCCAATCAATCAAACGTATCCCTATCAGATATCGAACGAAGGGAAAAACAGAGTCACCGATGCTTCTCGCATTGACCAATTCGCGAGCGAAATTTCCAGATCTTATCACAAATTGAAGAATAATGGGTTGGCCGACCAAATTTCTCTCGATTACTGTGAAGCATCCGGATACCTTTTCCTCAGAAACTTATTGAAATTCTTGTCTTAATTTTACCCGACTAATCGCAAACAAGATTGGTGGGATTAAGTTAACGAGCATTGAATTACTTCAAAATCATTTAAGTCATTTGTGTTCGTTCACAATGCACTTAGGATGAAAGTACTTGATAAAAATAAGAAGTCTTAACGAAAAAAGGGAACTATTCCAGTACCGAACAACAAGACCTATCAAGGTCGATTACACAATACAGAAAGTCAAGGGCTTCCACGAGCCTAGAACAAAAAAAAAAAAAAAAAAAGCTACAACAAACAGCGGTATTCATCCGTCAAATAGCCGGGGGATCTTTGCTCACCGTGCCATCTTTCTCCCCGAGACCCAAGATACGACCAAAAGTTAGGATCGATGGGTCCTCGTTCGCCGTGGAATCGCCTTCCGGACGACCCGCAGAAACGCCGTCATCCTTCTTAAGCTCTTTAGAAGAAGACGTCGAAGAACTTAGATTTTTAGACGCCTTCGCAGGAGAATCAGTCAGGACAATGGTAGGCACAGCTCCGTCCTTCGGAATGACCGCATCTATCGACGTTTTCTTCGTAAGATCAGCATCTTGGTCAGCGCGCTGGGTGGAAGATCCAGCGGTTTGGGCGGGTTCCTTCATCTGATCTTCGGGGGGTGGATCTCGATTAGCGCGGGGAGTTCGGAGAGCAATAGCGGCTTCAGAGTCGATCAAATCAATATTCGATCTCGAACGGATCGATCTGCCGCCAAACCTCGTCGATTAAGAACCGAGATTCCAACACCAACGGAGAAAGGCAAAGATCTTCCTCAGGAATCTCCTTAACCTCGAGACGAGCTGCTTCCCGCTCGTAATGCTCCTCCTGCCCAGCAAAAGTCTCGATAATCTCTGGTGGGATTTCAGTTCCCGCATCCTTGATCCGCTCGAGACATCTCCTCGTCCCGAGAGCTTGGCCTTGCAGGCATCGAGCCTCTTCGTACTTGTCCCTTCGCGCTTCCCGAAGAGAATTCCTATGAATGAGTTTTTCGGCCTTGGCAATCATAGCGATCATCACGCGGATCTCATGCGTGACTTCGTACCTGCGAGACTTCCGAAGCCTATTCATCTCTTCCTCGTACTTCAACGACTCTGCGGCCCTTGCCTTCTCTAACTCGGCCTTCTCCTTTGCCACCTTGTCCAGCACCAACTCGAGGTTCTTCATGGACTCTTTGCACATTTGCAATTCCGCCGCGTCAGACGTCCTCGTCTCATCGAACGCCTTTTTGAGGGCTTTTTCCCGAGTAATCGCGTCGTCCGACTAATCGCGTCGGACTTGTCTCGCAACGCAATTCGGAGAGCTTCCTCGGTTTTCTTCCTAGCTTCCTCGCCCTCACGAACCTGCTCTCGGGTTTGCCTTAACGCCATATCGTACTTCTCAACGAGTACGTTCCAATCGCCTTGACTCTGATCAGGGCACAACAAAGAAAAAGTTAGACAAAATATCGAGAACAAGTGATGGAAAAGCGCGGACAAACGCTTACCTTAACAGACGAGCAAGCGGCGTGTTCATACTCGTCCTTAAAGAGGAGATCCCCTACCGGAGGAAGCTGGTCGGGGCCGCCCTTAACCGATTGCAGCAAACGAGCACAATCTTCTGGGTAACAAGCTAACGGAAGCTCGCGATTAAACTCAAACTTGAACCCATCTTCCGGGGTCTCTTTGGGACGTCCGGACACGCGGGTCTCAGATCCCTCCGTGATATGAGCTGAGGAATCGCCCATCAGGCGGACTTGCTGTCCCCCGGAAGCTTGCAATTTCCTCGGAACCTCCAAGACGCCCCGATCTCCCGTCGAGACTCCA
>NC_027750.1:20302946-20313199 GCF_000695525.1 Brassica oleracea var. oleracea | reverse complement strand
TGATCGACAGACGCGTCGGTCCATTTTCTCGACCGACCAGCATTTATTCCGCGATCACAACGCGTGATCGACAGATGCGCCGGTTCGTTTTCTCGGTTAAGAAGCATCGATCTGGCGGTTTGATCTCTCAAGTAGATCCAGTCGTTTGCCCGGATTGAGCCTTTTATCCTCCGAACTAAAGACACAAAATTCATTGAAGATCGACCACTCGACCATCAATGAACTGGGGGGGGACTTACTGTTGGGGATGGATTTAACTGGATGACCAGACTTGCCGGTGGAGACATGTTGGGGATGGATTTAACCCATCCACAAAGCCCATCGAACAAAAGGCCCAATCCAGTAAGCTGGATTGCCATCAGCTCGGAAGCCGATGCTCAAGGCTTCGACTTAACCAAGGAATGCTTTTAGTCGAAGCGGAGAGCAAACAGAGCGCGATCGATCGACTAAACAGCTCAGGGCGAGCATTCCCCTAATCAGGCCCGAAAGGCCGACAATGCCCAATCAACTAAAAGGAGATTAGGTTAAGACGATCGAACAGACTATAAAAGGAGAGGATAGCAAAGGAGAAAGGCATCGACACTTAGCTACACAAACTCGGCGGCGAGATTAGGATTTATTGTCCGTACAATCATCTCTCTGCTGTTTGTATTTTTCCGGTTTAAGCTCTCACGAGCTCCGGCTCTTTTACTTTCTCCACCTTTGTAACCTCATCTCGAAATCTAATAAACGCCTCTGTTCGTCCCATTTTTAGTATTGTTTACTCTATCCGAGACCAATCTCACCTTAAACACTGTACTTCAAAATATTAGTGATGTAAGATATTACCATAATAAATCCATAAGAACAAGGAGGATCCAGCATCCATTGTATAGGCCTTTCGATTTTTTCAATCTGTTCCACTGAACTGATTCACCTCCCAATCCCACCATGCATACATATAATTTTGTTCTCTATGAGTGCAGCGAGAGGAAGATGATTGAATCTTGTCCATGCCCATATCCCATCACTCTCTCCCTGGTAAAAGTAAAAAGCAGGCTTAGTCCAAGCTGATAAGCTAGAGATAAATGTATATTTGCAGAGACAAAGTTACCATTCTTTCTATGCACTCAAGACGGAAACCAAATAGGGGATTGATATCAGCAGCCTCGTGATTTCCACGAAACAAGTGAACATTCTCCGGATATTCAATTTGCAAAGGAACAATCTCAGGACCATAAACTGATAAAGGATAATACTCCTTTATGATCGATCTAGTGTTCAAGAAACACCAAATCGTAGCGCAAGAGTAATAGATCTATGAAGAAGAAAGATCTAAATCCTCAATGAACAAATGAAGAACTTTTTATTAAAATTCCAAATGGATAAGAAGTTTTACAACTCAGTTTCTGAATGAATCAATAGAGAGCTACACACGCTCTGTTTATACTCTGTTTCTAACCAAAACTAGAACTTCTCCAATGAATTGATGACACCTGTCACACGCGAGTCCGTTGTAACAACTCTCAACGGCTTCCCTTGCTCCTCTAATCGTCTCACACGTGTCACTCATTTCTTCTAGATCAAATCCTTCCCTCCGAAACAACCTTGTCCACAAGGTTAAGTTGAAACTGTGGGAAACGCTTCTGTAGATCATAAAGAAACTCTCAAGTTGCATTCTCTTCACTGTCATCAACCCATTTCATCAAAATCATTGTTGCTGCTATACCCTGGCGTTTCACCATCTTATGGCCAAGATAAGCTTCTGGAACTTTTACTTCCGTTTCCTGAAGAATTGTAGGCAGCTGAGTAGAAGTAGTCGCTTCTCCTACCAACTTCTTGAGCTGAGAGTCATGAAACACAGGATGGATCCTTGAATACTCCGGTAACTCAAGTTTATAAGCGACCTTCCCATGTTTGTCTAGCACCTTATAGGGACCAAAGAACTTTGTTGAAATCTTTTGTGACCCTCTTATCACCACCACCGATTGTTGTCGGTAAGGTTGAAGCTTCACAAATATCCAATCTCCCACCTCCAAGCTTCTCTCACTCCTGTGTTTATCTGCTTCTTGTTTCATTCGATGTTGAGCTCGTAACAAATGAAATTTAAGAAGTAGAAGCATCTTCTCTCTGTCCTCCAAGCACTTAGCAACAACCTGTACCTTAGACTCGCCTGGTAAGGTAAGTAAACTGGTGGTGGTTGTCCATACACAATCTCATAAGGAGTAGATTGCGTCGCCGAGTGGAAGTTGGTGTTATACCAATACTCTGCCAACGGTAACCATTTGCTCCACATATGAGGCTTATCACTTGTCATACACCTCAAGTACGTTTCCAAACACCTGTTGACTACTTCGGTCTGTCCGTCACTCTGCGGATAATACGCTGTTGACACGTTAAGAGAACAACCTTCAAGAGCAAATAATTCCTGCCAAAACTTACTGAGGAACACTGAATCTCTATCGCTCACAATTGATCTTGGAAAGCCACATGCTGCCTGTAAACTTAATCCAAGAACATCTGAGCCACAGACATAGCGGTATAAGGGTGTTTAAACGCCATGAAATGAGACGCTTTGCTTAGACGATCCACTACTACAAAGATGACTGATTTCCCAAAAAAAGTTGGCAAACCATCAATGATATCCATCGAGATGTCGATCCATACTGCCTCAGGTATTGGTAAAGGTTGTAATAAACCTGGAGAAGCTGCATTATCATACTGCATTGTTGACAAATCAAACAACTCCGCAAGTAGGATTGTATGTCCTTAGTTAAACCCTTCTAGTAGACCAAACTTTTCACTCTTTATACTGTGACATCTCGTCCCAAATGACCTCCTTGACCCGAACAATGAAGCCAATCCAGTATAGAATTTCTCAATGGAACACTCTGAGGGATCACAATCATTCTCCAGAGTACTAGATGACTTCTCGTCTTCAGGTCGCGTATTCTTCCTGCCTCCGGATAAAATGTAAAACTTCTACTAAAAGAGATATTTTTATATTTCAGGATATGAAATTATTTAACCTGAATTCCAACTATAATGGCCTGTAAAAAGAACTCTTAAACCCTAGAAAAAAGAGAGCGACTATTCTACACTTCGAATATAGAAGCAGGCAACTAGAACTAAAGTTTATGGACTAATATGTTGTACTCATGTGCACTATTGATCAATAAAACATTACTTTTGATCTATCCTTATTGGTTGACTGCATAACCTCATGCTGTCGTAGTATCATGAAAAACCATATTTTATTTTATTCCGGTAATAATAACATTTTAATAAAATATTGATTGACTATTAAATTTTAGACATGTGAATTATGGAACTTTTGTGAGTTTTTAAAGTTTTATATCCGAGATTCGGAGAATATATTCTCTCTTACCGTCAACAAACACAACTGTACATTATTTATATAGTCAATAAACAACTTTGCACAACAGCAAGTCGAGCTACCCTCTAGAAACGTATGCTAAAAACATTTTCATTGGAAGTTCTCATATGAGTTAATTTTTGTAATAGGCACAATTACAAGCAAAAAAATGTAAATGTTTTTAAATAAGAAAACAAATTCATTGAAATTTTATAACACTTAAAATGTATATATTAGTTTAATTCTTATTTTAAATGAATTTTTAATTATATAATTAAATTTCATTAGATTATTAATACTTTTATTTGAACAAATTTTAAGACCTTTTTTAGTGGATATTCTCTAACTACTAGCTGTAGAACCCAAAATAAATGGTATGTATGCCAAAATCAAGAAAGCAATAAGAACATCATGATAATATAAACTTCACCAGTATAATGTTGATGGTTTGGAAATCAAGACCAAAGAGGAAAATGGAACTAAGTGGAACATCTTATCAACATTTTTCCTCATCAAGATGGAGTTTTTCTGTGTGCGTGTTCTTCCAACTTTATTTTAATATATAGCATTTCCTATACACACATTATATATATTATTACATAATATTTTTTACACACTAAACTCTAACCCGCATCATGACCATATTTTTTTGTTTGAGAATTCAAAAATTAGATAAAAATAATATATTAAACATGTGATTTTTAGTTTTATTATATTTGTAGTATACTGATTTGTGATCTTTAACTTGTGAATATAAACTAGTCTTATTTGTAGATGTTAAATATAGTCAACATTCGTGCAATAACGTAAATATCTTATTTTCTATTTCTTACAGCACGACATGTATTATATATATATTAAGTAATATATATTTTTAATTATTTTCATAATCAAATTTATAAATTTTTATATAATTAATTATATTGCTGAAAACAGATAATATCTGACCTCTCAAGTTCATATTAATGCACTTACAATTAAAATATGTTATCACATCTTTTAAACAATTTTACAGTGGTCTACATTCATTTAAAAAAAATTATAATGAAAATAAAACAATTCATTAGCAATATTATCTTGACTGATGCTGTCAAAAAAAAAAAAAAAAAAATCTTGACTGATAAAGACATTAGGATTTGTCATTACTGTCAACAAACGCTAAATTTGTCATTACTGTCAACAAACGCAATTATTGCATAATTGTTAAATTTATAAACAGCTACGCGTAGCAACTACGTCAGCCTACCATGTGTAAAACGCATCTAGTTGCTATAGAACTCGATTTCCACACAAAAAAAGTTGGTATTTAAGCCAGAGACAAGAAACCGAAACACACCATCAAAATTCTAAGAATCTTTTTCTAAAAAATAAAAAAAAACATCTAATTAAGAATCAAGAAATGGATTCAGTCTCTCTTCATCCTCTTTCCGATTCTATTCAACTTCCAGTTATCGATTTCTCCGACCAATGCCTAACACCAGGAACCTCAAAGTGGGACAAAGTGAAGACTGATGTCCGCAAAGCTTTAGAAGACTATGGCTGTTTCGAAGCTTTCTTTGACAAAGTGTCAGTGGAGCTTGATAAGTCTGTTTTCGAAGCCATGGAAGAGCTTTTTGATTTGCCCACTCAGACCAAAGAGAGAAACGTGTCTTCAAAACCCTATCATGGATACCTAAGCCAAAATATTTACGAGAGTTTCGGGATCGATGATGCTAATCTTGCGGAGAAAGTCAACGAGTTTACTCAACAGCTATGGCCTGACCATGGAAACAAGAGAATTAGGTATGATCTAGATTAGCTAAAGGACACATTCATTGGAAAAAATGATTTTTATTCAAATAAATTTAACATTTATTCAAAAAATAAAATCTACGTTTTTTTGTATTAAAACAAAATATTTTTGTTGGTCTATATAAAACATTTTTTGATTGACCAATCTAACTATTTGCCTTTTAAAAAATCTTTATTGACTCTCAAGAACTCAACTCATATATCTTGATTCTAAACCTGCCTAGGAAACATTCTTTAAAACATTTCAACTATTCAACTCATATTTTGATTGATGAATCATCAACGCATACTATTTGCGTTTTAAACAATCTTCAAAACCTTTCAAGAATTCAACTCACATATATTGTGCGTTGAAAAAGTGAGACGATGCATGGGATTTCGGGGAAATTAGCGGAACTGGACGTGATGGTGAGGAGAATGATAATGGAGAGTTTTGGGATAGAGAAATACATTGACGAACATCTTGATTCTACAAATTACCTTTTTCGCATGATGAAGTATACACCACCTCCTCCTCATGAAGAGAAAAAGTTAGGTTTACCTTCTCATACAGATAAGAACATCATGACAATACTTCATCAGTATCAAGTTGAAGGTTTGGAAATTCAGAACAAAGACAAAAAATGGTTCAAAGTGAAACCATCTCATCAATATTCTTTCATCGTCATGGTTGGAGATTCTATGTGTGTAAGTTCTTCCCACTTCCTTCTAATGTGTAACATTTTTGATAAACACACCACATACACTATATGCATAAAACAATCGTGTTATCTAATTGTTTATGTTACAGGCATTTTTGAATGGTCGATTGGCATCTACATATCACCGAGTCCTAGTGACAGCAAAGAAGACAAGGTATTCGACTGCACTGTTCTCAACTCCAAAAACAGGAGTTATCCTAGATTCACCTGAAGAACTTATCGATGAAGAACATCCACGTGTGTTCAAACCCTTTGAATTCAATGATTACCGTGACTTCTATAACACGGAAGCTGGGTTTGCAGCTCAGTCTACTCTCCATGCTTTCTGTGCTCTCTGAAGCTTCATTTAATCTTTTCGCAGCAAGGAATGTAATAATGGCTTTATGTTTGATTGTTTAAATCCATCCAATAATATGTTGTGTGTTTATGTTTGGTGTTTTTTTCTTCGTGTAGCCACCAATTAACTGCTTTTGTTATTGATATATTTTCACATAATACGTAGTTAATCTGACGAGTTCTGTTCAAACCAAACCCTAAAACCAGAAAGCTAAACACTACAAGAAAATAAGTTATTTCTACGGTCAAATCTGTCAGAAATCCGTTGGAGCATTTGGATTTCTGACGGATTTGATGGTCAGAAATTTTTTGTTGTCAATCGCAAGAAAGTTTAGACCGTTTTCCGAATAAACCGAACTGTCAAACTTCCAACGATGTCAATTTTTTATTTTTTTTTGTTTTTTTTTTTATGTGAAAATTTATAATTGGTTGATTTGTCAGAAATATCTGAAGGAATAAACTCTTAGAAATTAAAAAAAAAATTAAAAAATTGTTATTATTTTAATTCTGTGGCTATTTATAAGAAAATTAAAGAAAACCACTTTTATATAAAAATATATATAAAAAATATATCCATATATACATACATATGTATACATATATGTGCACTGGGATGGAGCCAGAATCCCTCCGCCTTTCTGGTGCTAACTCCTCCGTGCCTCGGAGCTTTACCGAGTTTCGCATCCTCCAGCACCACACTCGCCTCATGGTCTGCACTCCGGTCCCGCTCTTTTCTCTCTCTTTTAGTTGCCTCTGATGACTCCGTGTTTCTCCGATACTGTCTGCATAAAAGGCGAGCCATACCCTCGTCTCTAGCCCAACCTTCTGAAAAAAAAAAAGAAATACTGGATTATCTAGCCCTGGGTATCAAATCAAAAACAAAACTAAATCTGAGAGAGAGTGACAGATGAAGACTCGTTTCAGAGACAACATGGCATAAAGAAGAGAAACAGACAAGGTTCGTAGGGGGAGGGGAGAGAGAGAGAGAGAAAAAAAAAGAGTTAATTCTTTCCCGTTGGAAGGAATGACATTAAGAGTAATTTCGAATTTTTAGTTTACAAAAAAAAAAAAGGAATGATATTAAGAGTAGATATCAATTCATATGTGATCCATGCCCTTCAACATTAACCATGAGAAGACAAGTTAAAGTCTGTTTTATATTATTTTATTGTAGTTTAATTTTATTGAAGTGTATAATTTTATAAAAAGGGTATGATTAACAATTTAATTTCATTTACTTTGATATCTTATTTTACAAAAACTGATTTAGGGTTTAGAGTTTAGAAAATCAAAATGAATAGAGAGTGAGGTTTAAATATAAGGTATGAGATTAAATTTTTAAAAGAAGTTTAAAATTTTATAAATAAGTGTTAAGTGTTGGTTTTATAGATTGAATTTTCAAAAATCAAAAAGAAAAAAATTAGAGTTTATGTTTAAGATTTGGTGTTTAAGTTTAAAAATGTGATAGTTGAAGTTTGTAATTAAGATATATGGTTTGACGTCTGTATTTTAGGGTTTAGATTTAAGATTTAGAATGAAGTTTAAAGAAACTTAAAATTGGAATTTGGGTTTGATATTGGTGTTTAGATTTATGATTTGGGTTATAGGGTTTAGTTTCAGAGTTTAGGGTTTTAAGTATAGTGTTTGGGATTTATGTTTAAAATTTTGGATTAAGTTTTGACAATAAAATTTCAGTTTAAGATTTGAAGTTATATATGAAAAGTGTTAGATTTTTTCATGGATACAGGGTTTAACTTCAGAGTTTAGGATTTAGTGTTTGTAAATGGTTTTAAAAGGTTGGAAAACCAAGGGAAAAAATTGGTCGGAAATTTCAGACGATTTTTCAACATTTTATTTATTCCTATATTCCGTTGGAAGCCCGTCAATAATTCTCAACGGAGAAAATCAGTTAGAAATTTCTAATGATTTTTCAACAATTTTTTTTTTTGGATATTCAGTTGGAAACCGTCCAAAAAATTTGACTAATTTTTTTTATTAAGGATAATTTAGTCTCTTTTTGTAATGAAGATTATTATTATTTTTTAATCTATTCTATTAAAATAGATTCACTATATTTATTTATTGTTGACAAGTCATAATATGACTATTTAATTAAGACTAAATGTGACATATTTGATTATTTACACTAACCAATCAAATATAACATTTCTAGAAAATCTTAATAATCAATAAGTATATTAATAATAAATAAATTTTAACTATAAATTTAAATTCTCTTTTTGGTTATAACAAAATATGTTGGAAAAAATCTAACAAAATCCTACTAAAAATTTTAAATATTTTTCTAAAATAATGCATTAATTAATTTCGTGACTAATAATATCAGACATGGCGCGAGAAGAATAACCGGAGGCACGGAGAAACACCTTCTCCATTGATTGTGCAAGAAAAGATCATTGATAAGATGGTGAGTAGGCTTTCAACCCTTGGCGCAGTCAAGAAAATTAGTACGAGGAAGGAACAAGGAGGAGGTGGTTCTCAACTAATCTTTGACAAGGCTTTTGGCAAAAGTTTACTTTTTAATCTATCTTATTAAAACAGAAACATTACAACTTCTTCTAGGTGAATTTTTAAGTTGGACATCACATTATTATTCTTAGCCTAACCATACATTTTAATATTTCCTTTATCGGTTCAATATAGTCCATTTAACTCCATCATCTAATATATATTTATATCCACCGTATCATACTCCACCATAAAAATATACATCTGTTAAAAACCCCTCCCTCTAATGTGAAACGTTAACATACATATATATCAAAGTTACACTATATAAAAATTCTTAACTTTACACTCTCACATTGTCATACTTATATTATATACTTATATTATATCAAAGTTACACTATATAAAAAACCCTCTCTTTACACTGGTCCATATCACGTTTTGGCATTGATTAGTCATTATATTTTAAAATACTTATTAGGCTACAAAACTTCATATGTTACAAAACTCATATGGTCGTATGAATTATATTTTAAAATACTCATATGGTCGTATGAAGTAACAAAACTTAAAAATGCCTAACAAAAAACTTTTATAACAAAACCCGAGTATATTTCCATTTGAAACCGAATTTAAAACAGAAGAGTAGATTTCAACCGTATATTCTTATTTCAATAACATAAACATCAGTTTATACTTTATAAAAAACGTTTATAACAAAACCCCTTCCCCAAGTTGTGCATATATGCCTAAAATCTCGGATATGGAAAACCCCCTTCTCCAAGTTTGTTAGAATAAAATCTAGAGATTTTGTATTTATTATAACTAACCTAATAGGTTAGGGAATATTCTTTACCTCCCACTTAAATGTCTCCATAAATATGACTCTTCTTATTCAGCATTCAACATCCACAAAAAGTTCCCCAAAAAAAATGTCTAAACCAAGCACAAAAATTCTAATCGATGGTGTGAAACCTGTCAGGCACAATTGGCAAATTCGAGTTAAAGTGCTTCATTCTTGGAAACAAACCACAGCTTTTGCAGGCAACACATTAGAGTTTATCCTTGCTGATGAAACTGTACATAGTGTTTATAGTTTGTTTTTTTAAACTATTTTTCTATTCGTGATCTAACGTCTATTTTTGCCTGCTTTCTAGGGTGTGAAGATAGCAGCATCGTGCAAAAGGAATCAGATTTCTCGCCTTCAACGCGAATTACCAGTTGGAGAGTGGAAAACAATTGATACGTTTGCAGTTTTGGGTATTTCTGGACAGTATCGCCCAACAACCCATCGATACAAGTTGTCTTTTTCAGAAGAAACCATGATAACAAAATGTCAAGTTCTATCTGATGATCACTATCTTTCTCTAGCAAGTTACGATGATCTAAGGAAAATCGATGAGAAGAAGAATTTTTTCCTTAAAGGTATGGATGTTTTATAATATATCATGAATGTCGAATACAGTGGATATGATAACAACGATTCTTTATGATTATTTCCACACAGATGTGATTGGACAAGTTGTAGATCTAGATGGAATTCAAACTGTTCAAGCTAGGGGGAAAGACGAGCAGAGAGTTCAGTTTCGTTTACGCGACGC
>NC_027750.1:20281205-20300630 GCF_000695525.1 Brassica oleracea var. oleracea | reverse complement strand
AGGTACAAACTTCATTTGTTTGTTAAAGATGATAGCGATTCATGCACAGTAATGATGCTTGACTCTGTTGCTCAATCTATTATTGGTAGTGCTGCAACTGAACTTTGGGATGGTTCCTATGATAAGGTACTTTTTTTTCTTTTATTACTTAATTTTTGATCCACTATGTCTATCCTAAAATCTATTTTTTTTTGTCATTCGTCTTTTAGATTGAAGATCCAACTATCCTACCTCAGCCTATTGAAAGTTTAGTTGGAAAATCCTTTTGTTTTGGTATTTCGCTAAGCACTGACAATGTAAACAATGGAAACACCACTTTTAAAGTGTCTGAGGTCTGGTCTGGAGATAAAATTCAGAGAATTGAATCTCAGACAGAGACATGCTCCTTGCTGGACACTTATTCGTCAACTCTTTCTGGTGGTGAGGTAAATTATTTTAGTTTGTTACTTATTTAATTTATTCCCATGGTACATCAGTATCAGTAATTGGACAATCCGCATTCAAACTCTAACACATGCGTTGATCCTTAGGTTTCCCTGGTAGATCCAAACAAAGAAAGTTCATCTGAAGGTTTTTCAACCCCATTCTCAAAGCGCAAAGAAGCAGATGCTGATCTATTGGACATGACATCTACGTCTAAGAAACCTTGCACTCAGAAGATCAAGATGGAGAATACAAAGAGTGAAGAGTAGTTGATGACCTTGATGATTTGATGTCGTCTTTTGAAATTTGGGAGCTTTTATTTTTATCTATTTTAATGTTGCATGCGTGATTTTCATTTAATTGGGTTTTGGAACGTTTTTTCCCCTAATTTTTAAAAATAAAATTGGTTTTTTCTATATTATTCTACACCACAATGTGCTTCAGTTATCACTACAACTGCGGCTTTTAGGACAGAAGAAAAACTTATCCTAATTATCAAATATACTAATTATTTAACCATACAACCAAGCAATTTACCTATATAAGAAAATAATATAGTAGACCATCCCTTATGAAATCCGAAAACTTTGCAAGTCTGTAGCTATGAGAGTTTTGGAACATACCTGATATTTTTGATGATGTAGTTGACACAATATTTCCCGCACGGTTGTAAGTTTCACCGTGAAGTGTTTTCATATTCAATCTAACTTGAACAAAAAAAAGAAACAAGCAAATATACCAAATAATTAGATACTAAATACAAATAACATGTTGCAACGATTGCATAATCATCATTAACCCACATAATCACCAATGAACATGACCTAAAACAAAAAGCTTTCATCGTGAGCCGCTATCTTAACCAGAGCATAAGTATTCACAGACAATTCATACAAACTATTCAAGCAGCAGATTGAAAAGGTTCATAGTTGTTAGTTTTCATGTTGTAAGCCTCTTTTCAAAGTATAAACATAAGCCTTATTACTCTTTCTAATCGATATTTCTTTTCATCCTCATAGCCTGACCTAATGAAGAGAAAAAAAAGAAAATCGGCCAACTGATGAATTGTCAGTTCGCAGCCACCGTGGTTTAACGGATCGATCTGTTCCCAACAGAGTTTTCAATGATGTCACAAACAGGACTACAACACCTACAACACCAGTCAACAATTTTAAAAGATCCTGAGGTAAGTACTTTGTAATAATATAGGAAGTATTATTTACAGTGAAGAACATACTTATCCTTTTTTTTCAAGAAATGGGAAAGGAAAATGGTCTATCATCACAATCGGCAAAGAGAACTCGGTATTCACATCCAAACTCATGTAAGATGACATTGAAGTTCGAGTATAATTTGTATACTAATACATTAACAGATACGCATTGTGTTTAAGACTTTTAAATTTACTTCATATACTAGCAAATCAAATGGACAAGCATCAGCGAAGAGATACAAGTCATGATACAGATGTCTGCTCTCCCACAAGTGCACTATCTATACCGGTTAGATCTATCTTTGATAGATTTTTCAATGATGTATTGAACAGCCCTAGGTCCCCATTCACACCAGTCACTAGCCTAAACCTTTCAGTTGGTCAGTTTTTTTAAATATGAAATTCAGTTACTACTAATTGATATTTATCTGCTCATAATCTATTATATCTATAGGTGACATGGGAAAGGAAAATTGTCCATCTACTGAGATGGCAAAGAGACATACATATTCACAACCAAAGTCAAGTGCGTTGAGAATACATTTCATTTATTTGTTAAACCAAATGTTTTGATAACTATCTCAAGTTCTTTGATTCATACTATTTTTCGAGGACTGACACATTGATTCTATCTTTACTAGCAAACCAGAGTTGTAAATCAGGATTGACTACTGTAAGGCATGCTGATTCAATAGATCCTAGAAAGAGAAGCAGGACTGTTTTCAATGACATCACCAATATTTCGTTAGAACAAGGAAATGGAACTCAGGTTATCAATAAGAGACCAAAAAAAGTCAATGATAACATGAGAAGATCAAATCCATCACCTGGTGAAACGGCAGACAAAGAAGAAGAATCAGAAGAAGATGACAGTTTTGCTATTGAAGGTGAGAAATATATAAATTCTATTTACATAGTATATTATTATAAATTTCTAAACTATATAATCTTTCTTGTCATATTTGTGTTTATCAAGGCTCTCATTATGTGAATGAAGATCAGTACTTTGACTGTATCACCCCTGAGAATACTGATTCTGAGTCTGAGGTTGATTCAGAGACTGAAAATTATGATGATCACAATGTCAAGAAGACTGAAGCAGAACGCAAGCACTCAGTTTTAAGCAGGATGGAAGCTTTACTACAAATGGCTTTTACTGGTAGAAACTCATGTGCTAAGCAAACCAGTTGTAAAGAATTAGGTACTAAAATCTCTTTCTTCCTGTAAAAGCTAACAAAGATTTTTTTCCTACAAACTAATTAACATTTCTTATATTTTGATCTTCCTTTATAGGTTATATAGATGACGGTGATCCTACCTATACTTGCAGTAATTGTGGAGCTATAATGTGGTTTGGAGAACGTATTAATAAAAGTCAAAAGACACGCAAGCCCATCTTTTCGCTGTGTTGTATGCAAGGACAGGTTCAGTTGCCGCTACTAAAGGAACCCCCCGAAATAATTACAAGATTGCTTACTGGAGATGACCCACTGAGCAAGCATTTCCAGAAAAACATAACTTGAAGAAGGAGATTATCCAGTCTTTAATTGAGGTGTTAAATGCAGTTAATCCGTATGTAAAGGAGTTTAGATCTGCAAGGGACAGATTTAGAGAACATCCGGAAGAGACTTTTCACATGAGGATTGTTAGTGATCAGTTTAAAGATGGAAGGACGTATAACACTCCCACAGCATCTGAAATTGCAGCATTGATTCCAGAGGATTTCAATCTTGACATGGATAAAAGGGATATCGTTTTACAGAAACATTCTGGAAAGCTTATGCGGATCAGCGAGATTCATGCTGCCTATCTCGCACTTCAATATCCTCTAATATTTATATATGGAGAGGTTGGATATAGACTTGGGATTAATAAAGGAGTCACCGAAGCTACAAAAAAGCAAAAAAGACAGACTATCTCCATGAGACAATTCTTTGCATTTCGTCTCCATGAACGAAAGAACGAGTCTCACACTCTTTTACTTTCTAGGCGCCTATTCCAGCAATTCTTGGTTGATGCCTATACAACCATAGAGTCCAATCGTCTACGCTATTTGAAATTTAATCAGGCATCTCTGCGATCAGATAGTTTTGATTCACTGAAAGAGTCAGCAAGTGCAGGGGCCACCGATATGCATGAGCAAGGTAGGGAATATGTGATACCAGCTACGTTTACAGGAGGTCCTAGATATATGAAGAATAACTACTTGGATGCAATGGCTATATGCAAGCATTTTGGTTTTCCAGATCTCTTCATTACGTTCACGTGCAATCCTAAATGGCCAGAGATCACAAGATATCTAAATGAGCGCAAGTTAACATCAGAGGACAGACCAGAAATCATTTCTAGGATGTTTAAGATCAAACTCGACTCTTTGATGGATGCTTTAACTAAGAAAAATCTGCTAGGAAAGACGGTTGCGTGTAAGTTATAATTTTACATTCTTTATTAATTCAAATTGATTTATAAGTTTACAATTATTTGATTATTAAAGTGTTTTTCACTGTTTATAATGTTTCAGCTATGTACACAATTGAATTCCAAAAGCGGGGGCTGCCACATGCTCATATTCTCCTGTTCATGCATCCTACATGCAAGTTTCCCACGACTGATGATATTGACAAGATTATAACGGCGGAAATTCCTAATAAGGACACTGAACCAGACCTGTATGGTGTTATTAAAGATATGATGATTCACGGGCCGTGTGGTCACGCTAATAGGAATGCACCATGTATGGAGAATGGTACATGTTCTAAGTTGTATCCGAAATCTTATGCTGAGAAGACTATGGTAACTAAAGAAGGTTTCCCTGTTTATAGAAGGCAAGAGCAGTCTGATAATTTTGTAATGAAGAATGGCGTGAAATGTGATAACAGATTTGTGATCCCCTACAACAAGAAACTCTCTCTTCTATACAGAGCTCATATAAATGTGGAGTGGTGCAACCAAACAGGCTCTATCAAATACTTATTTAAGTACATCAACAAGGGTAGTGATCGTGTCACTGTCGTTGTGGAACCATCAGGTTGTGGTGAATCTAATGGTGTCAGTAATGGAGAAGCTAACGTTGAGAAGAAGAAAAATGAATTCCAAGATTTTTTTGATTGCAGGTATCTGAATTCCTAAATGTTAATTGAAACTCAGTTTTAATTTATTATGCCATATCCTATAACATTATAATCGTTTGTGTTTTTTGCAGATATGTTTCTTCTTGTGAAGCTTCATGGCGAACTTTTGCATTCCCAATACATTATCGATCTACATCAGTTTAGAAGCTTCAATTCCATCTTCCTGGAAAACAGACTGTTTTTTTCAAAGGCAAAGATAAGATTGAAGAAGTCGTGAATCGTAAGCTTATCACACATACCATGTTTTTGGCATGGTTTGATTTGTGTAAAGTTGATGAATTTGCAAGAACTCTTACTTATGCTCAAATTCCGAACTTCTATACTTATGATAAAACGAAGAAGAAGTTCAGTAAGCGAAAAAAGGGATTCAGCATAGGCAGAATAAATTATGCTCCACGGAATCCAGAGAATTCTTATTATCTGCGAGTGTTGCTGAACGTTGTTAGAGGCCCTACCTGTTATGACGACATGAAGACATTTAATACTGTTCTATATCCTAGCTATAAAGAGGCATGTTTTGCGCGTGGGTTGCTAGATGATGATGAAGAGTATATCCAGGATATAAGAAGGAGAAGTTTTGACGGTTTTGCAAGTTCACTAAGACATGTTTTTGTCATGATGCTGCTTTCTGGTAGTTTGTCTACGCCGGAGGATGTTTGGGAAAAAACATGGGAGTGTTTGGCTGAAGATATTGAGCATAATAGGCGACTTCTTCCGAATAGGCCTGGTAAGAATTTAATAAACTAATTGTATTTTGCATATTAAACACTCAGTAAAGTTAGTGTTGATTTTGCATTTTAACAGTACCTGACATTGAATTTGTAGGTCTCATATTAAGTGATGATGACAAAAAACAGTTTGCTCTCCAAGAGATTGAAAAGATTATGAGACGAAATGGGAGTTCTCTTTCACAGTATGAATCTATGCCCAAACTAAATAGGAGCAGTAATCACGACTCCAATGTCCTTATAGTAGACGAACGTAACTACAATCGTGGAGAACTGATAGCTACTCTTGATAGTGATCTTGGGAAGATGACTGCCGAACAGAGGAAAGTTTTTAATGAGATCACCGATGCTGTTAAAGAAGATAAAGGTGGAATGTTCTTTGTTTATGGATTTGGTGGCACTGGAAAAACTTTTATCTGGAAATTACTATCTGCAGCAATCCGATCTAGAGGTGATATTGTTCTTAACGTTGCATTAAGTGGGATTGCATCTTTATTGTTACCAGGTGGACGAACTGCCCATTCAAGATTTGGGATACCTTTAAGTCCTGATGAGTTTTCAACATGTACTATGACTCATGGAACAGATCAAGCGAACTTAGTGAAAGAAGCTTCTCTCATCATATGGGATGAAGCTCCTATGATGAGCAAGCATTGTTTTGAGGCTTTGGATAGGAGTCTAAAAGATATTGTTGGAAGTAAAACCAAGAAGCCTTTTGGAGGAAAGGTGGTGGTTTTTGGAAGTGATTTTAGACAGATACTTCCAGTAATATATGGTGGCAGTCGGGCTGATATAGTTTTGGCTTCTTTGAATTCGTCGTATCTTTGGGAGCATTGCAAAGTTCTCAAATTGACAAAGAATATGCGATTGTTGTCTGTTGGTCTAACTCCTGAAGAAGCTACTGATATTAAGGATTTTTATGAATGGATATTAGATGTTGGAGATGGTAAACTATCTGAGCCTAATGATGGTGAGGCTCTAATCGATATACCAGAAGAGTTTCTCATATTAGACACAAATGAGCCTATAGAAGCGATAAGCAAGGCAGTGTATGGAGAATCATCTTTGTTACAAGGAAACAAGAACCCAAAGTTTTTCCAGGAGAGAGCTATTCTATGCCCAACAAACGAGGATGTCAATACTATTAACGAATACATGTTGGATAAACATGATGGTAAATACTCATATTTCGTCTTCAAAATACTATATTATATAGTGTATTTATCTGAGCTCTGAGAGTATATAACTAAGATTTTTATAAAACGCAGGTGAAGAAAAGATTTATCTAAGCTCTGATAGTATTGATCCGTCTGATGTAAGATCAGTTAACGATGAAGGCCTAGGTCCAGATTTTCTAAACAGCATTAAGGTCTCTGGTTTGCCAAATCATAGTATAAGACTGAAGATTGGATGTCCAGTCATGGTACTGAGGAATATTGCTCCTACAGAAGGATTAATGAACGGAACAAGATTAGTGATTACTGAACTAATGCCGTTTATGGTGGGAGCTAAGATACTTACAGGGGAAAAAGTTGTTGATACTGTCTACATTCCTAGGTTATTGATCACACCATCAGACACCAAATTGCCTTTCAAGATGCGTAGAAGGCAACTTCCACTGGCTATGGCTTTTGCAATTACAATCAACAAAAGCCAAGGTCAATCACTCTCGGAAGTTGGAATTTATTTACCAAGACCAGTGTTCTCACATGGACAGCTTTATGTAGCTATTTCTAGAGTGACATCGAAAAAGGGTCTGAAGATTCTGATAGTCGACAAAGATGGAAAACCTCAGCGAAAAACAATGAATGTTGTTTTCAAAGAGGTTTTCAACAACCTCGGAGACTAAATTCAGAAGTCGACAAGGTTAGGCAATGATTAGTCATTTTGATTTAAATTACCTACTCTCTATGTTGACCCGCTATACTATTAAGGTGTGTTGTATTTTATTATATGTTTTTAGCGCAGTGAGTTTCTGGTTTGGAAGTGTGAGAGCTGTGGAAACGTGAGAAGTGTGGAAGCGTGAGAATTGCTACTATCCAGAATCAGTTTTTTTTCGTTAGTTTTGGTTTTTTACAACTATCTATTTGTCTTTCACGTAATGTTGACATACGTTTCTAAATACATATCGTAATAATTCATTATTTGCTTGATAATTTTCATCTAAAACAGTACAAACATTTCAGCACATCAAACATTCTCCAGGGAAAAACCTACCTACCATTTACAGTTCCACTTAAATCTTCTAAAAGTAATCTAAATTTCCCAGATAACTTACTTTATATTTTGATGCAAGACATTGTCGCCATGGAAAACTCCTGAATTTCTTTTGTGTATCTCCATGATGCTTTTCCCGTTTATGCTTCTCCCGTTTTGTTAGGATACTACAAAATAAAACAAAACCAAAGACCATAAGAATACTTTTAGAAGATTTCCATGGAAAACTAGGGACAGTTCAGGAACGGCTGTGAGTGGCCATGGAAAACTCCTGGTAGCAATCTAACAATCTTGATCAGAGAACAAAATGTAAAACTGATAGAAAGAATGACGATACTTTTAACCGAAAAAAATAAAAACGATTGATAGTCCAACCTTTACTCAATAGCTAGATTAAAACTATGTATCCAATTCAACAATTTTGTATTAACATAAATCTTTATTTCAATCTAGATTTGTATCTTATTTTTTTTTATCTTTGATTATTATGAATATCGAGGAAGACGAACAGATCAGAGAGAGACACCGACAAATAAAACTTACAGAGAATGTAAGAACCCGTGAATTTCTCAATCGAGGATATTGATAGCCGATCTTATAGGAATCGATAAATCTAGCCACAAACAAATCAATCTCTATAAGAACAAGAAAATCAGCCTCGATTGAAGACCGGATGAAAACAAAGTATAAGAATATAGATTCTAACCTTTTGAGTATATCTATCGATGTGCTTGCTCTGTTTACGAGAATGAAGAAAGAAATTTTGGTGTTCTCTGAAATACAAAATCTTGATCGGGTGACTGTTAAACTTAAATCGATGAAGAAAGAAATTGGTGTTCTCTGAAATACAAAATCTTGATCGGGTGACTGTTAAACTTGAATCGATGAAGAAAGAAAATTTTTTTTGTTATACTTCCAAAAAAAAGACACGTTTATGTCCGTAGAATAAAATAAAGTAAGAAAAAGAAAAATAAAACAAAACCGTTTTTATTATTTCTTTTCCTGGACTAATGCTGTTACTTATGGGCTTATTGTTTTGATATGGGCTTGTGGATTACAATAAATTTTTGCTTTATGGATCATAATAGTTAGATTGCCATCTATTCTATTAAAAAAAAAACAATTATATGATTGCACTTAATTTTTTAACCAAATACATTTTGTTTCTTTATTGCTTATAATTCCAGCATACACATTGAAAATACTATTCTATTAATAAAAAAACTTAAACTATTATTTTTTTTGATTAGTACACTTCTAGTTACATTACTTAAACAAAACAAATTATTATTTTTTTCGATTAGTACACTTCTATTTACATTACTTAAACAAAAAAAAATTGTTATACCTATCAATTAAAACATTTATATATCCGCATGGAGTAAATCTATTAATTAATTTTTTTTAAAAAAAAAATCACTTTTGTTTGTTTTTCTATTTTATTATTACAATTATTTTATTATAATAATAATGATGACTTCAGAGATGTTAGTCTATATCGTTTTCGTTAATGTTAGATTAGTATTTTCACCTTATGTCTGTGTTTATAATATACTGATATGTTAATCCAAATTGTATTGGTTACTATTAGGTTAGTGTTTCACTGAACATCTATAATACACAGTTATTTTGATCCAAATCGTATTACTGTGTATTATGTTAGTCTTTTCACTGCACAGTTATATCTCTAATATACCGATGAAAAACTACTAATACAAAACACAGTTTAAATATTGTTCTTTAAACAAAAAAAGGAATTGGACAAACTCGAAATGTATACAAACAAAAATAAAACCCGCGCGGGCGCGCGGATCATGATCTAGTTTTTTTTGTAAAGAAAAAACAAACCGAAGTCACACTCTGATGTAACCCAGTTTTTTTTGTCTTTTAATTAATTTCACGTTCAATTCAAAAAAAGAAAAAGGAAAAACACCATCAAGAAATGGATTCATACTCTCTTGGATCCAATCTACGTTGACAAGATTATGGTGGGACTCTGAACCTGATAAGCATAAAATGTCTTTGGATCTCTTGGAAAAAAAAGGTAAAACCAAAATAAAAATGGAGGTCTGGGTTTTAAAGATATCATCTTCTCCAATGATGTTCTACTAGAAAAGATAGGATGGTGTATTCTGAAGAACCCAACATGCCTCCTAGCTCATTTGGAATCCTTCTTAAAAGTTAAGACAGCCTCATCTTCATCTCTTGGTTGGAGAAGCGTCTTGATAGGCAGGTATCTCCTTGTTGAACAACTAGGCTGGATGGTTGGAACTGGAAACTCGATTAATGTCTGGGATGATTCATGGCTCTCTCACTGTGAACAACTCCGACCCTTTAGACCAGCACCTGAAGCCTATCTATCTCTCAAAGTCTCAGACCTCCTCCTGCCGGGATAATCGGAATGGAATGTAAATTGAGATTATTCTCCCCTTTCACAAGGAAAAAAAATACTAAGATTAAATTCGAGCAAACTTCGAGCCCCAGACGAGCTTGTTTGGCTCAAAAATCCATCGGGAGAATGCTCTACAAGATCAGGGTACCTGACTCTAATGGAAGATAAACTCAATGCAACTCCCACAGAATCATCTATCACCCCTGAACATCAAAACATCTGAAAATGCTAAAATCTTCATCTGGAAATCTCTACATGGCGTCCTACCAGTAGGAGAACAATTTCCTATCCGTAACATCCCAGTTACTACCCTCTGCTCGCGACGTAATGCAGTAGAATCAGTTACGCACCTTCCATTCAACTGCCCCTATGCTACAAAAATCTGGGAGCTAGCACTGGTGACAAGCGCAATCAGAGCCAACGCCTTCACGTCTACTCGAGAAGGCTGGGAAACAGTCAGCTTATCTTCCAAAAGAGAGATTTCACACCTGAAGAGACTCTGCAAAAGGCAATCTCTGACGCTAGAGAATGGATGTTGGCTCAAGCCCCTCCAAGTACTTTTCCTCCGAAACGTTGATCAGAATTGAACCAAACCTTAGGCGATCTGGACTATGCTCTGTGTACACAGATGCAGCAGGGAACTCCTCAACGGGGTTTGCAGGATTTGGTTCGATCATTGATGATCTGGTTTCCTCCTCCCAGCACTCATCGACTTCATAATTTGTTCTGTTGCCCCTTACGGCAGAAGCCTTGGCCGTTTGTACAGCCATAATATTTTCCCTCTCTCGCGGAATCGATACCATCTGATCTCAGTTCTTTCGGACTCTCAAATTCTCATCAATACCATCAACCGACAAAAGATGAAGCTAGAGCTATAGCGTTCTTTGTGATATCTACCTCCTTTCAATTTCATTTAAGTCAATTAAGCCTATCTTTATTCCAAGATCGGCTAATGATAAAGTCGACTCTATTGCCAAACAGGCCATGTGAGCCATGAACCCGGTTTAAGCTCTATTTAATGAAATTTTGTTTTAACCAAAAAAAAACTATGTTCTTCCTCTTTCTGATTCTGTTCAACCCAGTTATCGATTTCTCTTATCAAACCCTGAAACCAGGAACCTCAAAGTGGGACAAAGTAAAGGCTGATGTCCGCAAAGCTTTAGAAGACTATGGCTGTTTTGAAGCTTTCTTTGACAAAGTGTCACTGGAGCTTGATAAGTCAGTTTTTGAAGCCATGGACAACCTTTTCGAGTTGCCGATTCTGACCGGACAGAGAAATTGTAACATCCGGAGTTGTGATATATGGAAAGCTTAAGAGAATTGATTTGGCTACCTATGTCACCAAAGTTGACTTACCTTTTCCGTCACATATCCGTTTGGAACTTCAGAGTTAAGTGTGTTTGAACTGGAGTAGTAAGAAGATGGGTGACCTATCGGGAAGTGATTCCCGATACCGTGCGAGTAAGGCCAAAGCATGGAAAATGTTGGGTGGTGATTGCAGGGTCAGTAAACAATAATTTTGATCCTTCGGAAAATTTACGCACTGACCGTTGGAACAGGATGGGGCCCACGGGTCGAGAGAGCGGGCATGGGTGGCCTATTAGCCGTGGGCAGTCGAGGCGTTACAAGTGGTATCAGAGCCAGATTAGCCATCTCAGTTCTGACCCGAGAGGCGTCTTGAGACCTCTCGTGAAGCGCAACGAGGACGTTGCGTTCTTTGAGAGAGGGTGAATTGTAACATCCCGAGTTGTGATATATGGAAGGCTTAAGAGAATTGATTTGACTACCTATGTCACCAAAGTTGACTTACCTTTTCCGTCATACATCCGTTTAGAACTCCAGAGTTAAGCGTGTTTGGGCTGGAGTAGTGAAAGGATGGGTGATCTCTCGGAAAGTGATTTGTGATACCGTGTAAGTGATTACATGGTCAGTAAACATGATTTTCGGGGTTACAGCTAATGGGGTCATCCACGTCCGTTCTCTCAGTCAGTGGGCCTCATCCCGTTTTAACGGAGAAAGTCAAGGACTTTACTCAAAAGCTATGGCCTGACCATGGAATTAAAAGAGTTAGGTTGTTTTAATTATACTAAATTGTTAAAAAAAAAATTATCCTATAAAAAGGTTTTTTTTTTTTGCGTAATGAAACATTCTTTAAAGCGTTTCAAGAATTCAGCTCATATATATTTTTGTGTTGAAAAAGTAAGTCGATGCATGGGTTCTCGAAGCAATTACCAAAACTGGATGTGATGGTGAGAAGAATGATAACGGAGAGTTTTGGGATAGAAAAATACATTGAGGAACATCTTAATTCTACAAATTATCTTTTTCGAATGATAAGTATTCGCTGCTGACATAAAAAAAGAAAAGAATGATGGAAGTATTCACCACCTCCTGATAATGATGATGGTGATGATGAAGAGACAAAGTTAAGTCTATGTTCTCATACCGATAAGAACACCATCACAGTAGTTCATCAGTATCAAGTTGATGGTTTGGAAATTAAAACAAAAGACGAAAAATGGCTCAAAGTGACACCATCTCATCATTCTTTCATCATCATGGATGGAGATTCTTTGTGTGTAGGTTCTTCAACTTTCTAATATCCTCTGCCTTTATAAAATAAATATTGTGTTTTAGGCCTATTAAAAACGTATTGAAATTTGATAATAAATACATTATCTTTTGGGATTAACTATTTTATAGTTTAAATCAATAGTAAACATAAACATGTTTTCATGTAGCAACCAATCAGTTGTTTTTGTCAGTTGATATTGTTTTCACATGTATATGCTTAAACATAAACATAATGCGTACACCATCTCACTAGAGCAGCAAAAGAGGGAAGAACAGAACAAACAAAGGTAAGTATTATACCATTCTCATTCTCTGGTACAGAATGTGCGTTATTATATTACACATGTCCGGCAGAGTTTATGAACAATGCAAAATTTTAAACATAGATCTTGCTATACTTGTATAGAGTTATACCAAACTTTCAATGTCTTTTGCTTCTACCTTGATGAAGCCAATAAAACACCAATGCAATTTAGATTTAGATGTATGCAAGCGAGCTTCTGTCAAAATCTGGCTGTGGCCTCCCTCGTGTTGGAGTAGGTGGTCTCTGGATATTCAGCTCCTGCATACAGATACTTTGGTTTCAGTGTTCAATTCTTATCTACAACAGAACTTATGGCTACATAAACTCTACTAGATCATCTTATTCCAGGACTATCCTTTTTCTCCAAGCAAGTGAATTGGTATGCACACACATAACTACTAACTAAGATTGACTTGCGAAACAAAAACATGATGCTCCATTGTACACGGTAGGAAAATGTCTCGCTTGTTCCAGAACTATATACATGTATTGCGGTTTAGACACGAGTGGTATTACCTGCATCCAAGCGTCATCTCCAGAATGTTCTGGAGAATTCTCTGGAGATAAGATAGGAGGTGGAAGAGGATGAATCAGCTTAGGAACAATCACCAATCCTCTCCCAACAACCAATATAGCTCCCGCATTGTTCGCCGTTCCTGTTAGAAAAGTATCACCAAACATTTTGTTACCTCAAGCCAACCCAAGAAGCTGTTTTTGACTGATTCTTGTTTCTCCTTACCGCAGTAATTTGTAGCCGAAAATAGCGTAATCAACTGTCCTTGCGCAAATCTTTCGAATCCATCCATTACACATTCATGGGCCCTAATAATTAGCTGTAATTTATTCTTCTTACAGAACTCTGTAACTCTATCAGGCTGCAATATCAACATTTATGCCCTCAGTGATTGGCCCCCAAAAAAGATTATAGTAATGAAAAGGGACGATAAGAGAATGTGTTTTTACCCCAAAGGTGACAAGACCGGGTCCTCTAGCGTTTGGTCTCAAACCCTCTATACTATCGTTCTCTGTAGGATCAGACCTGTACTTCAAAATATTAGTGATCAATATTTAAAGCAGGAGCAGAAAGGACGTATTACCATAATAAATCCATAAGAACAAGGGATCCAGCATCCATTGTTATGGGCCTTTCGATTTTTTCGATCTGTTCCACTGTACTGATTGACCTCCCAATCCCACCATGCATACATATAATTTTATTCTCGATGAGTGCAGCGAGGGGAAGATGATTGAAGAGTTGATTGAATCTTGTCCATGCCCATATCCCATCACTCTCTCCCTTGTATAAGTAAAGAGCAGGCTTAGTCCAAGCAGATAAGCTAAAGATAAAGACAAATAATTGACAGAGACAAAGTTACCATTCTTTCTATGCACTCCAGACGGAAGCCAAATAGGGCATTGATATCAGCAGCCTCGTGATTTCCACGAATCAAGTGAAAATTCTCCGGATATTCTATCTGCAAAGGAACATCTCAGGATCATAAACCCATGACGCAGAATCCAAGTGACACTAGTAATATGAAACCGTCTTGCCTTCAATGCAAGCAGCAAAGTTATAGTCTCCAGGCTGTGTTGCCCACGGTCGACATAATCTCCCAAAAATAAATAATCAATGTACCTGAGGATAATAAGTTTAATGGATTAGTGATTATTTTTTTCACTCAAATTATTCAATCGTGTGCTCAGACTTACGTGATATCTCCAGCTGTTGAGGGAAACCCATACTCATCAAACAACCGCATCAAATCTCCGAATTGCCCATGGAGATCACCAAAGACTTTGATAGGAGCTTTTAGCTGAAGAACCGTTTGTTCATGCATAAATATTTGTTCAGCAGCATAACAGAGTTCCCCAACTTCGTACGAATCCAAGAAAAACTTCCTGTTGCCAGGAGGTTTCCAGTTTCTTGGTCTCAACAAAGCAGAAATGACCTGCAAGCAACAAGATATTAGTAGATGTTAGCTGGTCATTGTGTCAGAGGTCCCCTGTTCAAGAGGACAGCTGGGACGAAACTAATATTACATGTATGGTAGTAACCTCCTGCTATTCAAAAAAAAAAAGAAGAAATCATACCTTTTTATGCAGACCTTGAGGAGACTTCTGTCTCGTGATCTTCTTGGTGGGTTGTGGCACATCGCTATTATTCATGGGAACCATCCGCCGGCTCTCATTTTGAAACTGATCCAAGCTTAGCTGTCTTACCATGCCGCCTAGACTTCCGACCGTCTCCTTTGCTACCACAACCTATAAAATGAGGTAGTAAGGCCATTTTGGTGAGCAAATAGATATAACATCCATTTGAAGTTTGAAGTAAACAATATGTTGAGAAGTACACCAAACGAAGCAACCAAAGATAATCAGCTCTTGGTATGAGAGCAAAATTCTATTTAAAAAGGTATAATAGAACCAATAGAGATATTTAACATACAGCTCTTGGATGAAGCCGGACATCTCCTTCAGTTTCAGGACCGTCACTAGTGGTTTCTACTGTTGGCGAGCTGCCATCAGATGCGGAGGGTTCTTCATCTAGAGAAGTAGAATCTAATTGCGCAGCTCGCCAAACAGAACTAGCCACCTCTGCTTCCGCTGCAGAAGCCTCCGTCAATTTCTCCATGGAATTTTCATCCAATCTGATATTGTCAAAGGAGAAAAGAAAGACATGTAATGATAGAGTTAATCACAAAACCAAAAATAGTATGTGAAACGGGATAAACCTCAGTCCTTCGGATAAGGAAAGTACTGGTTCAGAGCCTGAAGGAGGTCGTGCGGCATAAGAAAACCTGGGAGTGGAGCTTTGTTGGGTTGCTGACAAAGAACTGATGTCTGACTGGAATGTTGAGTTTTCAGCCACTAGAAAATCGTCAAGCAACACATCTGCCAGGAAATAAAATTACGGCAACTTAGTCATACAAAGAAAGGCATTAACCAAACCTTAGAACTAACATGTATTGCAATAAACATATATGCATCTTGTGTTACCTCCTCTAAGACCACCATGTACATAGATTCGGATGCCAACTGATGCAGCACCATGGCGACAGCGACGCATAAGTTCAAAAGAAGGATCTTGATCGACTTGTCCTTTACTGCCACGAGCAGAAGTCACTTGCCCATTTCTATCCAACCATACACCAGCAGCAGTATCAAGCACTGCAAGAATAAATATTTCTTAATAATTACCATTTCTGAAAATGGCTGCGAGTGAGCAAAAAAAAAAGTTAATCACATCAAACACAAAATAAAATAAAGAAAAACAGCCGTTGAATACCTGCAACAGTTGCTTCAGCATCTATCATGCGGCCTCCTCTTAGAACACCACCGCTGACATGCAATCTTGCACCTACAAATACCTGATGAGAGAGAAATGAAACAATTAAAGAACGCAGTAATGACGGCTAGGATTAGAGAACTGTGTTGTAATTGAAGTTTAACGCCTAACTAATCCTTTTTTATCTTAAAGCCAAGCAAGTGTTGACTTGGTTTCTAAGGCTACAATGTGCAGTCTACTATTAGCCTAAGCTTAAGAACTTATTTTCCATACGTTTCGAAACTAGAGTAAGATTTAGTTTACCGCCGCATGTTGGTATCTTGGAGAAGGAGCTACTCCTGGAGCCAGAGTCCATTCCCACTGACCATTTCTATGCATGAGTAAACCGTAAGCATCTCCCAGTGGCTGCAGATATATTAGGGAATATATAATTGAGATCATATAGCAAAATAAGCCAAGAACCAGTAAGGTAGATGTTCGTAATTATATATCCATATCCTCAAAAGAGAAGTCTACTACTTCCTACACATAAACAAATGCAGTGGATAAAAATAAGTATACCGCCCCCAAGGTATCTCTTCCACCGCAGAGTAAGAACATGCCGTCAGAACGAGCGCTGCCAGAAGCATACCTAGAAAAAATAATATCAAAATGTGAAAGTTCAGTTGAAGAAACATTTTTTTTTTTACAATATTCAATTCAAATAAACTAAATTCACTAACATTCTAGCACTTGGTCGGTCACCATCAGGGTTCAGTCTCTGCCATACATACGGTTTCTGAGCTGTATCCAATGCCCAAGCGTCAGAGAGAGCTCGTTTCCCTGGTTCCAAACACAGATGGAGAAACGATTTCAGGATCTTTAAGAAATAAACAGAGTAACTAATTTCCATGCAAGAACTTGAGTTATTTAGGGGCACGGAAGGTTCTCATAACCATACAATAATATATAAAGTCAGAAAGCAAAATGCATATACATATCTAAGTAGCATTGGCTATTAAATAATGGTCTATCACTAGGATTTTGACTAAGATAGGTACCCTAGTTGTTGATGCCTGTTAGGGTAAGCTAGGCACATGAAATGTCGGATAATAAAGATTTGTTCTTACCATCATTTCCGGTGACTGTAACAAGATACCTCTGAGAAACTAAATCCATAACATGACCATAGCGAGGGCCTGGACCTTCCCCTTGAACCACCACCCTAAACAACACGAATTAAACGCAAGCATATTGACATCCAATTCAACAAATAGCTAAGAGACACAAAACTGAGCAAAATCGAAAAAGAAATCTCTTACCTATGCCACTTGTACTTATCATTAGTCATGTCAAGAACGTAAAGATCATCAGTAGAATGCCCGGCCGGGCCAATGCCACCCTGTTAATCAAACAAAACATAACTACGTGTCAAAAAAAATGGACCGTTGCAATTGACTAAAAGCCTGACTAATGTACCTGAAAAACGACCATGGTGCCAACAGCAGCTGCGGCGTGAGCAGCCCTAGGAGACGGAGGCTCACCAGCCGGTTTAAGCCTACACAATTCCGGTTAAAATTCGCAATTCAAGAAAACAAACAAAAACCCTAAACCGTAAATTCATTTTACCTTGTCCACTTCCTAGTGAGAACATCATAAGAATGCACCGTGTTGGTCACACCAGCTAACCCTAGAATAACAACAACCCCCAGCAGCACATCAGATCAAAACCCTAGATTCAAGTCTAAATCGAGGGATACTTACTGATCCCAGGTACGGAGGAGTTGCCGCCCTCGATAGCGGTGGCGCCGCCGAAGAGTATGAGACGAGGGCCGTGAGTCTTGGTAGCTGCAACGGCGGTAAGCGTGTGAGCGCATCGAGGACCAGGAGCGTCGTCTTCGTCGTCCCAGAAGGTTTCTAGGGTTTTGTACTGAGGAGCTGGATGTAGCCACGGTTTCGCTGCCATGGCACTTGGTGATATGAACTTTGGTGGAAGGTTCGGATCGGAGGAGTAAGACTTCGCGGGGGCAGTTCACGGCGGACTATGTCGTCTCCCTCTCTAGTCTCTACCTTTCCCAAGTAAACCTCTTTCTTTTATTTTCCGAGACGATTTAGAAAAATGAGAAAAAATAAAACGAAAATGTTGGTCCGGCGGATTTTCGAGGACACGGTTCTGTGAGGGTAGGAAAGGCGTTTGTGTTGAGCTGTACTTTTAGTCCTCTTTCAAAGTCAACGGCTTTTATTGGTTCGTGTAATGTCGATTATAGCCCCCTCAACTTCGGAGATGTAAAACGTAGCATTTGTAATTAAATTACTTATCAGATAGGGTTAATATTAGAAAAGAGAAAAATTAAAGTTGATAAAACTTTTACCTTTATTTGATTGGCATAAATACATTGAATAATTTATTTATGGGAAAATTATGAAAAATATTATCAACTGAGATTATATTTTGAAAACTACACCATAATTTTGATTTTTTGAAAATTATACTTATTTATAAGTGAAGTCAACGCCAAGAGATTTCAATACTTATTTAGTACTTAAATAAAAATTAATAGAAATAGAACTAATAAAATAAATGGTTTCTTTGTTTTGTTTTAAGTTATACGCCAAGAGATTATGGAAGTTGATATTTTTTTGCTTAAAACTTCTAAGTTTTCATACTTTTTAATCTCTGTACTTTTTCTTTTTGTATATGAGGAGGAAGATACAATCTTGCCAACATGTAACTTTGGAATGATTTTTGTTATAAACTGTACTCTTAAATCCCCTATATGTTATTTGTGAAACATTACAGTTTTTTTTTGTAATCACGTGTCATCACTAGGATGATTCTTAGAATTATTAGAAAAATATGTTGGTCCATCTAATTATATAATAAATTTTTTATTAAACTAATCATAAATTCATTATTAATGTCATTTATTATTTCCTTAAATAAAGATTACGGAATTGCCTAATGTGGCTAAAGTATATATGACAATTAATGATTTTGAATAATAAAGATCTGATAAAAAAATAATGTATCTTCTATCAAATTTGTTTAATTTTAAACTATTAAAATAATTTGAAAAAAATCACAATAACCATATTATAAAAATTTAGATTTTTCTTTATATGTTATATTTTGGATTTTAAAACACGACTATAAATTACTAAAACTGTTAAAAGTCTA
>NC_027750.1:20275430-20281043 GCF_000695525.1 Brassica oleracea var. oleracea | reverse complement strand
TTTTAAATTATAAATTACTAAAATTATTAATCGCACAATGAAAATTTTGTTATCAGTAATTTAAAGTTTTTGCTATTAAAGATACACATGATCAAAAAAACATATGAGTAGAAATCATCATTTAAAATATTAAAAATATACTATGTATGTTAATATCATTTAAATTTAATTACATATCCTATAAAAAAATTTAAAAAATTGTTTGGATTAATAAAATTGATTTATACGTTCGCACCAATTTAATTATATATGTAATAGTTACTGACTTTTAATTATTCAATATATATTTATTATTTCATAATATGTAAAAACATATAATACATAAAATAATTTATATATATAATGTTTATCCCGCGTCTTAATCTAGTACATCTTATAATCAACATAATTTTCTTATTCATCCGACAAAATAGTTTCCCTTTATGCTTCTTTGACAAATTTGGCTATATTAAATCTAACATGAGTATAAAGAATTTGGAATACATGTAGCAATAATTATGTTCTCGGCTAGTTATTTTACACCCAACTCTCTTAAACTTCATAATTAAACAACAGGTTTTATAGTTCAAAAGCCCTTAATAACAAATACGATACAAGGGGTTTACGAATACTCTTTATATAAAATTATGTTTCAGAGATAAAGTTGAAAATATCAATAGTTATCCATTTATAATTTTATAATTCATTAAATTTATTAAAGTATTATAACTCAATAAAATTATCTATAATTTTTTATATACTAAAGCAAAAGTCACACATGATCAATAAAATTTTGACATATGGATTAACAGTTTAAAGAAAAGAAATACAAATGTAAAAAAAAAATACAAAAAATAACAGTTACGTTTAGTAACTGATACATAAAAAAAATTAGATAAAACAAAAGTTCATAATATATCTCCCACTACTTTATGATCACACAATATTGGAAACTGTTATATGCAAAGGAATTTTGACTCACGATGAGATTCATCCCTACCTGCATTCAAATTCATTTTCTAATTTCTTTGACATGATTCTATTGACTCTCTCTTTGAAAGTGTAATGCAATGCAATTTTAATTTACAAATCAATGACTTGGATTCTCCAAGAAAATTATTTTCAATGGCTAAGAAAAACACAAGTTTTCTATATATGGTGAAGATTAATGCAGAGTTAACCAATGAAGATTAAACTCCAGGTTAGTAAAACTAAATACGCTTAAATTACTCAAATCATAATTTGCATCATGTTAATCTTTACTTCTTCTAACCTATTTATAATATTTACCTTTTAACGTAATACATTTGATCAATATTATTCTAAATAGACTAAATTATTCTCGATTTGCTAGAAATTTTTTATTGGATGTGATGGTAATAATTCGAGGAAAGAAAGTAACAAATTCGCCTTAAAGTTACAAGCCTGCGATAAACTTGAAAAGCACTGCAAGTTAAAAAATGAAGCTTAAGAAACAAGGGCGGATGTTTATTCTCTATATCAAAACTACGGGTGGGCGTTCGGGTTCGGTTCGGGTATGTTCAGGTTTCGAGTTTTCGGGTTCAAAGATTTCAGCCTCATCCGGATATTTCTAAATTTCGGTTCAGGTTCGGTTTGGATCTTTACGGGTTCGGTTCGGGTTCGGATAACCCATTTAAATTATTTTAAAAATTTTAAAATTCATTATATACTTTAAATTTCTCAAAATCTATAAACAAAACAATATATTACATATAAATTTAAATAGCATATGTCAAAGTACCTAAAATTAACATATAAATTGGTTTGGTTTGAATATTTGGATTGAGAATCAATAGATATTTTAAGTATTGTTGGTGTTTTGAGTATATTTTAGCTATTTTAGACATGTAGTTTTGACTATTTGTATATATTTATAAGTGTTTTGGACAACTTAAAAGTATCTTATATATTTTGATGTTATTAATATATATTAAATCTAAAATTATTTAATATATATAGGTATATAAATCAATTTCGGATATAATCGGGTATCTGAAATACTTTGGTTCGGATGGGTTCGGTTTCGGTTCTCTAAATACCAAAATTTTGAATCCATTTGGATATTTAATCAATTTTGGTTCGGTTCGATACTACTTTTTCGAATCAGGTTCGGTTTGGTTTTTTGGATCCGGGGTTTTTTTGCCCAGCCCTAATCAAAACCAAATCTTAAATTAGTATTCTCTATACTCAACTGGTTTTGTTTGGGTAATCGGTTTAAAATTATTTGGTTAGCATTAAACTAGGGCTGCGCATGAATACTCGTTACTTGCCTTATACCTGCTACTTGAACCGTACTCACCTCATTTTTTCAAGTACTCATCGTTGCCAAGTCAAGTATCAAGTCGTTAAGTTTTGCTACTTGCAAGTACAAGGCAAGTAACAAGTATCACAAAAAAAATTACGACTCGCCTTGATATTATTCGTTACTTGTTTTATGACTAAAAATGATAACTAAACCATAAAAACTAAAGCCCTAAACAAATATTTCTTTGTTGTAAGAAGTAAAAAATACTTTCTAATTGAATTTCATCTTCTTCTTTTTTATATTAGGTGCAAATATTTTATTTAAAATAACTCTCGTATTTTTACCAAGTCATGTAAATAAAACAAACTTTCATAACCTTCTCTCTTAAAATATTAAGTTATTTTTAGAAAGTTGGAAATATATCCAAGTAATTTATAAATACTTGTAAGTAGCAAGTAATCGAACAAGGCAATTAACTTGCAAGTAACATATTTTTGGACAAGTACTCGAAATAACAAGTACTCGTTTCTGATAAGTCAAGTACAAGTCGGAAAATTCATTACTCGTTCAAGGCAAACCAAGTATCAAGTATACATAAAAAAGCAAATACCCGCCTTGCGCCCACCCTTACATTAAACCAGTTTAAACCATGATGTATGTGTGATTAAGTTTTAAATTATTAATTTAGGGAGAAATAAATTTGACACTTTCAATTCATGGCTAAATAGATTTGAAACTTTTATTCCAGAGAGATCTGACACAAGGTCATAGTTTGGTGGGATCTGATGTTATATCATACTTTTCGTGGAGAAATTGATCGTTCACCTAAATATTTATATGTTTACTTTCATATCAACATACACTTTTGTTTTTTATTTTTCTTACAATCTTAATATTTTAGTAGTGTTTGACCAAAAAAATATTTTAGTTGTATTTTTCAAGAGATATTTTTCCCCTAAACTTTCATATCTAATAATTTTCCATTGTTTTGGAAAGAAAAATCAATATTTTATGTTCATTTTACTTCTATATTGAACATTACATGTCCGTGCAAAGCACATGAGATATACTAGTATTAATAATTTTGAGTTTATATTATTAAAAAGTTTTGTTCAAAAGTTAAATAAGGGTAAAAATAAGTGTAGTTTTCAAAATGTTATTAAAACAATATATTTTTCAAGTTCACAATCTTAAATAGGGCAGTCTACAAATAATCCCTCTAATTATCTTATTTAAAGAAGTTAGTTATAAATTTGATGATTAAAACTTGAATAGTATTTTATTAAAAATATTGTTGTATAATTTATATTTGTTTGTTAGTTTAAGTTTTATTTATTTTTCTTCTACAATAATATCATACTATTAATTGATAATAATTTTAATTGAAAACGTTATAAACTGATTGTTTTAAATATGATATGGCTAAATGATGTATATTGGTGAGTTAAATGTGACTCAATTCCATATAGAATTTTAATGGTGATTGGACTTATTATAAGACAAAAATGGATTTAAATAAAATATAATATAACTATTTAACTTATTTCATAAATAAACAAATTTATTCATCAAATACTTTAGAATACTCAAATCACTCAACTATTATTATATACAAATCTTATTGCTATTCTTATAACATTTTTAACTTGTATGTATAGTCAAATAACTAAGATATATGATTATATACAATTTAACACATTATAAAATGCATACATGATAAATATAGTAAATTTATATGAACTATGTAGTTTTATGTCAATTTTTTAATCAATAAATTTATATTATAAAGTTTAGTATTACTAATTTATCAATATTTATCATATAATTAATTATATTCTAAATTGCATATAATATATATATATATATATATTTATTCTTAAGTGTATGTGTTATCGTTGGCTGCTCGGGATGAAGGTTTGTTCTTTCCTAGCTTCTTGTGTTGAAGAAGTGGTAAGCATATTGGTTGCTCATGGTTCCTGGCTAGGGCAACGGATTTGGGAGATCTTAGTTCAACTCCAATAATGTATGCATGTTTTGCATTCCCAATCAATCATGCTTCTGATTTCGTTCAGCTTCATTTTTCTTGAAGTTTATGTTTGTTCCTCAATATTTATTTAGATACGCTATAACTCGTTTTCATATTGAGAATGTCTAGTCTAATCCGATATGAAATGTTTGTACGATCTCTTTTTCTCCTTTGTTTTTATTTGGTCGTGGATTTGGGTTTAGTTCCATCATTTGTCTCCAGGTGGTACTTGTACCATGCCAGCTTATGGCTGCGGAAAAATGTTATACTTTTGACTTTGTGTAAGAACTTATGCAAATCGGATTTTAATCTAATAAATGACCCAAGAAAAACTAAATGTCCTCGTATTTTCTACCATTTCTGAATTATTTATTGTGTACATGTGCTTAGACTTTTGTGTCTCCTTTTTAATTCAAGGAGAAATTTCATGTTTACCACTTTCATGGTACCACTTTTAGCTCACCTATATGTTCAAAAATATCAAAATACAATTTCCACCACTTTTGATTCCTAAACACAGTTATCCCAACTAAACAAAATACTGCTAGTATAGTTTTTTATTTAGCCATTAAGAAATTTTGCTATCTAGCTAATTATCATATCCCTTTTCGTGAGGATAACGAGACCCAATCTCTGACTTTAGGGTTCTGGAGGTGAGATGAGATGTTGTAATTTTTATCGTCGGATCACTCCGAAGAATCTCCGAATGTAGAGGAACGAAAAATGATGAATTTTAAAAGAGAGAACGCATTATCTTGTTTGAGATTGTCGTGGTGATTGGTCTGATTTGATTGAGCGATTGTGTGTGTGTTGCCAAATTCTAATAAAATTTTAAACGAATACAAACAAAATACAAGTTGGCAATACACAACGTTTTAGTGCAAGTTGCCACCTTTATGCCAGCACATAACCTACATTTTTTCACGTGTGATAAGTTACTCTAGATTCTAAAGGTAATTCTTCTCATCCTTTTGCAATTTTGCTACCACTACAAGAAAACGTGCCCATAACAACGAACATTTACGACGAAAATATTTCGTCGTAAATTTACATGGTATTTACAACGCAATTACGAGGAATCTAACTTTCGTCGTAAACGCCATGTAAATTTACGACGAATAGATTTCGTCGTAAACTCCATGTAAGTTTACGACGAATGTACGTGAAATGAGAAATACGTCGTAATCATTACATCGACATTACAATGAAACATGTTACCGTTATATTTAGGTGAAAACGTGTATTCAATGTGCTTTAACTTACCTAATTTCGTCGTAAAGTCGTTGTAAATAATATGTTAAAACCATGTAAAATCCATGTAAAATATTCCTTGTAAAATCGT
>NC_027750.1:20263571-20272781 GCF_000695525.1 Brassica oleracea var. oleracea | reverse complement strand
TTTTTCTGTTTGTATTATGAATTTAAATATTATTGTATGACTTTTTAAAATATGTTTTCCAATTTCATATTTCGTTTTAAAATTTAAATTATTTTAAATTCTGAATATTAAATATAAATTAAAATCTATTATATACTAATTAATAATAATATAATAAGAAACGATGTAAACTCTTCGTAAACATTACATGGAGTTTACATCGAATGTTTACGAGTGATTAACATCGAAATATTTACGAGGGTTTTACATCGAAATGTTTACGAGTGATTTACAACGAAAGTATTTACGTGTGCTTTACATCGAAATAATTACGTGGGCTTTACGACGAATACTTACGTGGCGTTTACGATGAATCCTTTCCCTGCGCTTTACGAGGAATATATTTCGTCGTAAACGTAACGAGTCGTTTACGACGAAACCTCCGTTACGACGGACGTTTAACAACGAAACGTCTTTCGACGTTAATTCGTCGTAACACCCCATTTACGACGAATTTACAACGAATACTGCACTAGTAAAAAATATGTTTTTTTTTAGTGTACAGTCCAGTGTAGTTTCCTAATTAACATGTTTTCTATGGATATTGATCTAATTCACTGTTAATTTTAAGATTTATTCACAAAAAGGGATCAGAGGCATTTGCCTTTCAGTTTACACCTTACAAACGGCTTGGGAGTGGACTTCATTGGATATTAGGTAATCTTATCAGGTTCACTTGATTGGATATTTATTGGTGGCTTTATCAAGACCTTATGATTTGTTCTTGGCCAATGAACGCTTGGATCAAATTCATCAACACATTATTCTCATGCCTCTAAGTTGGCCGGTGATGACAGAAATGTTTGGCCCCCCCTCTTAAATTCGATTAGGAGCCTTAGAGCATGTTTATCAGTTTGTCTCTTAGCCTAGGTTGCTTAAATTTTTTTTTTTTTTTTTTTTTTTTTTGCCGATAAAAAAATAAAAATAAAAAGGACCAATCGCGGCCACCACGTGTCGTGGGGCCCGCAAAACAGTCTAAGCAACGGAACGAAAACGTCCCTTCTTTTGCATACACAAGATACATCTTTTGTGTCTTCTGTGGGGCCCACAAATTTTCAATTAATTTTTTGGTCATGAAACCAAGGGTAAGCAACCCCTATAAACATGTTCTTAGACCAACCGCAACGGTGAGTCTGATATGGCTCGATTTCCTATGTGATTTTTTATTTTTTATTAGTTTTTTTCTTTTTTTCTTCTAATTAAAAAAAAAATTAAAAAAAATAAATAAACTAATCGTGGGCCGCTACGTATCATGGGGTCCGCGACACAGTAACAATACTCTACTTGGATCAATCCTTAGGTTCGGACTTTTCGATCTCGATCAGGCATAGAAACCAACAAATCAATATTTTAATATTTGTTTTTTTTAAGGATTGCACCTACGGACTCGCGTTGCAATGTGCTCTTAGGTTTCACGTTAGGCTAGGATGGAAGCGACTAGGATGGAAACGACTTGCACGTTCACGTCTGTTGTTGTCATCTCAGTTTTTTCCTTCTTCTAACTAGTCACAACAAGTTCTTCAAGGCAATATATTTTTCAGCGTAAGTATAACGTGGTCATTAGTTATTGAAAGGGGAGACCTCTGTTTTATCTACCCTCTTTGATTTTATCAACAGTAGCATCAACCATTACCTTAAAATTTCACATTCGATGGACTTCAAACGTATTTACAGATAAAATAATCAAGAAAACTCGTATTTGTTATTTGTGGAATTACCCGTACGTGCTTTTGACAAATCAGTACGTGGTATACGTGTACGTAAACATATTGTCATATGGCACACAAGAAAGGAGTTGTAACGGACTAACTTGAGTTAATTTTTCCATAGTTTTTTTGCAGATATATGTGTAACGTGTCCAATCATCCATGGCTAATGGGTTTATATGCTCGTTTTCCTGGTATGTGGAAACTGATGTATGTATACCCGCTTCCAGTATTTATAATTGTAATAGAAACTGATCATGGAAGGTTTTATTCTTCGACGAATTTATTCAAAGTGTGAAAACACTTGTAGTCATGAAAATTGAGATGAATAAGTTGGATTTAGACTAAGTGTAGATGTGTTCAATGAGAATTTGAAACGATTCAAAATCAGGCTAAATGACGGTAAACCAAACATACGAAGATCAGAGTATAAGTATGGAAAAAATGGGACCACAAATTACGCTAATTTAGGAAAATTCAGCTATTGAACACTGCATGATTATATGAAAGAAAGGTTAGGTCTGCGGGAAGCAGTTAGTGGCGGGGTGGTGACGCCCACACTATTGATGTCGCATTCCTTTGTGTGTCAGGATATCGTCTAGCATTTGATGTCTAAGATTAGATTTGAGAAGGCATCAGATTGGATCATACAGCAGACGATGATTTTTAAGTCGGATATCATTTATCAAGATGTGTCAATATGGTGGAGGACGTAGATATCTTGGGTAGATTGATCGTATTACCAGATAAATGGTACAACAAAATTCTTGGAATGGACTTGTTGGCTCATTTTCGAGCTAACATTGGTTGTGAGAATTGTAGCGTTCACATAAAAAGGGGAGAAGAAAAGTTGGTATTTCAAATAAAAAAAGAAAAATGATGAAGCAATTTGAGCGTCCAGTAGTATCAATATTAAGGACGGATAAGCTTATGAGAAAATACATATAAAACTTTGTAGATGATTGCCTATGTAATATTCAAAAATGGAGCAAGCCAATCGTAGTTAGCTTACAAGAGAATTAAGTTGCAAAATGACATAGTTCTGAGAGAATTTGGTTTTCTCGACATTTTTGGTAAAAAGTTGTATATGTATTTTTGTCTTAAGATGCTTCCTTGTTTTATGTACGTGCTAGGCTGGGGTAAAAGTTTTATGAATACGCCGATCTTAATTTCTCTTTTTTTTCTTTTTATTTCCCTACTTTCCTTTTTCTAAATAGGCCGATCTTAATTTTAAAAAGCTTTATGAAAAGTGATAAACTCATCTTCCACATGGATATGATATCTTTAGCCCCATATTTTAACCGTTAGTTTTTAATCTTTTTGAGCGGTAGATTTTTGGTTTACATGGTCCATAATTATTTTCGTGGCCTTATTTAGCTACACGCTGGCGAATGAGTGGCGTAGAGAAGTTAGAATATATTATTATTTTTTGTATACGTTTTATAAATGCTTACCTAAATGGGTCTTTTTGTACCTTTGTTTAGATCTGGGTGTTCGGGTACCCGTTCGGGTTCGGATCGAGTGCTTCGGGTTTTCGGATGAAGAGGTACAGAACCCGTTCGGGTTATTTTATACTTCGGATCGGGTTAGGGTCTTAATCAACAAATGTTCGTATCTACTAGTCTATATAATAAGCAGGGTGTCATCGAGTCTTAATTAACAAATGCCTCTTGTTTCAACAATGATCAACTTCGAGTTCCAAAACTCTTTCATTTTGTTCCTCTTATCCTTCTTCTCCCTCCTCTGTTTCCTTGGCTTCTTTTTCTTCAAGAAACAAAAGGTTGATTTGGAATCGCCTCCGAGCCCTCCTTCTCTGCCAATCATCGGCCATCTTCACCTTTTTCTATCTCCTCTAATCCACAAGTGCTTTCAGAGAATCTCATCCAAGTATGGACCTTACCTCCATCTCCGCATCTTCCACCTGCCCATTGTTCTCGTCTCATCTGCCTCAATGGCCAGCGAGATCTTTAAGTCCCATGACGTGAATATATCGTCCCTTGGCCTCCCTCCAATCGACGAGTCCCTCTTTTTCGGGGAAACTGGATTCTTCTCCGCTCCCCATGGAGATTACTGGAAGTTCATGAAGAAACTTCTCATCACAAAGCTACTTGGACCACACGCAATCGAGCGGTTACGAGCCGTGCGTGCAGAGGAGCTAGAGCGGTTTTAATTTCGTCTGCTCGAGAAAGCGAGGAAGAAGGAGTGCGTTGAGATCCGTAGAGAAGCGATGATATTCACTAACAACAGCACCTGCAAGATGATAGTTGGGAGGACGTGCTCGGAGGAGGATGGTGAAGGTGAGAGAGTCTGGGGACTGATTACAGAATCTATTTCCTTGACAAAGAAGGTTTTGTTTACAACCTTGCTGCGCAAGCCACTTGAAAAGCTTGGAATCTCACTGTTTAAAGAGGAGATAATGGGTATTTCCGGAAGATATGACAAGGTGCTGGAGACGTTTCTTGCGGAACACGAAAACGTAGCAGAGAAGCAAGGTATGAATTTGATGGACGTGTTGTTGGAAGCAAAAGGAGACGAAAAATCAGAGTATAAGATCACCAGGGACCAGATCAAGGCTTTGTTCGTGGTAACAAAAAAAGCAACCTAGGATACCATATCATAAATATAGCACACAAGTATTAAAATGATCAAGTTTCATTAAATATATAAAAAAGTTTATACTCTAGAATTAACTATTTGAAAGGAGTCTGGGATTTTTAAAAAAAATTGTATTTAAAAATTAAAATACTAATTTAAAAAATGTTTCCAAATTTATTTTTAGGATTTTAAAATAAAATTTTGAAAAAGCAAATTCAAAAAAAAAAAGTTAGAATTGAAAAACGTAGTTTTTGAAAATACAAATTTATTATTTATTTAAATAATTACTTATATTTACTTTTTTAATGAAACATTTTTGATCATTTTCATCCTTGCATGTTTTTTAGTAAAAAAAAAAATCAATTTAATATCTTTTAACAAAATTGCCCTATTAAATATAGGTACTTTAAAAGAGTTTATGACTTGCAGGAGCTTTTCCTAGGAGGCACGGACACATCCAAGCAAACAATACAGTGGACAATGGCAGAAATCATTAACAATCCTAGCACTATGGAGAGAACGAGAGAAGAAATCGATTCCGTCGTAGGGAAATCAAGGTTGATTCATGAAACAGACCTACCAAACCTGCCTTATTTGCAAGCGGTGGTCAAAGAAGGGCTAAGATTGTATCCGCCAATCCCTGTCTTCGGAAGGAGGCTACAAGAAGGATGTGTGATGGGAGGGTTCTATGTTCCTGAGAAGACAACACTTGTAGTTAATGGTTATGCTGTGATGAGAGATTCGGATTACTGGGAAAATCCTGATGACTTCAAGCCTGAGAGATTTCTAGCTTCTTCAGGATCAGAACAAGAAGATGCCACAAAGGAGAAAGTACTCAAGTACCTTCCTTTTGGTAGCGGAAGGAGAGGATGTCCTGGAACAAATCTAGCTTATATCTTTCTAGGAACAGCGATTGGAATGATGATTCAGTGTTTCGATTGGAAAATAGAAGGAGACAAGGTTAACATGGACGAGACGCTTTCGGGAATGGTCTTGACAATGGCTTATCCCCTTAAGTGTACTCCTATTCCTCGAGGGTTACCTATAAGTAAAGGTCTTTAGCTTGTTAAAGTAACAAATTGTGTACCATTAAAAAGTTGAGTAAAGTAAGTCGAATGGTCCAAGATTAATAAAATTATGTGGTTTTCAGCGTGAAGATAATAATTAAAAAAAAAAAACTCAAAATATTTGATAGTACGTTTATATTGAATAAATTATTATTTTTGATTTTGTTGGAATTTTATTTAGATACATGTATACTATTCAATGTTTAAAAATATGCATTTTATCTACATCACATATATATTATATATTTTTTGTTTGTTTGAAATTTCAAGATTTTTTTTTTGAAACACCAATTTGGAATTTTAAGATAGTATATATCCTGATCCATCTTCTCAATCTTCTTGCTCAGTGCTTGATAAAGCTTTTTTCCGTACAGATAATTTTCACTTTGCATTCTCCAAAATGCATAATCTGTATCATCAAATTTTCTGATATTGTGCGCCGAACCGTCTTTGCTTCCCATGCTTTCTGGAACCACGAATTAAGACACCTATGTCGACAAACCGACCGACAAAATTTACTATGTACTATTCACGTGATTAGTAACTCAGCAAAAAAATTACTAGTCAACATAATTCAAGCTCTCATACTAGTTGGTGCTATGATACTAATTGTTAGAAAATACTCAGATCAAATTTGCAGGAATCTAGAACCTATGGAAGCCGGATGACACACACAAATTGTTAACGAAGTTCGGCCAATCTTGCTTGCCTACGTCTAGACCTGCTACAAAGAAAATTATTATTAATCCAGGAAATTTTACAAGTTCTATCACACCAGACCTCAAATATACTAAAAAATTAAACTTTTTTCATTTTTTATGATTTTCTCTCTCGTTCACTTTCTTCTCCTCTTGTTGTCTCTCATTTTGGGATTTTGGGATGCAATTTCTGCAACAAAAAGCATGTATATTTATATTAGGAGCTTAAAGTATTGGTGGGTGTAATTGTTGTCAAAAGACACAAGTAAGAACTTCCTTCTTTGACTTTCACTTCTTTCACATTCCAATAACACATATCAAGCCCACTTTTTCTGAGGTGGCTTCCTCTACTCTTTCTTTGGTTTCTTCTTTGGATGAGATTTTGTGAGTGTAACTCTACATGTGTGTCACTGAGTGATTAGGAACTGATTCATCTCTAATCGTATGTGACTTAAAATAATTTGAATTGAACAGACCTTAAAATGATTATTTAACAGATTTCTAATATACAAGAAATAGCCTGAATTCACTATTGTTTCTATTTTGGTACGTCTTTGAATTTTCACCTCCATGTTTCAGCATATATAATTTACGTCGTCTGGATATATTCTTTAATTATTATGTTCTTGTATAACTAAATAACTAATGTCCTTTTATTTTCTAAATTATTTATTGTTTACATGTTTTAGACTTTTCCGTCTCCTTTTTTATTCAGTGGACATGTTAATATGCAAATCAAGGTTCAAAACTTATGGAAAACGGATCTTAATTTTTTTTTGAAACATAGAAAACGGATCTAGACGACTCGGATTCAGAGAAAATTGTCGGCCTCCTCTGCTTATATCTCTACCCAATTATTTATACGCGACAATTTAATGCATTTGTAGATGTACCAAATATATTATATCTGAATTTGAATATTTCAAAACTATCGTTTGTTCTTTTGGTGTCGTTAAAATAATTCTCATCACATTGATTTCAAGTATCAATTTATATTACATGTATTCTCCGTTTAAGCGGGGTTTCAGGGTTGATATTACTTTCCACAGACACAATAAACAAACAAGAATTTGTGAAGTCTTGAATCTTAAATACTCTCAAAACAAATATATAGAATGCAAATTTCAAACAAACGAAATATGTAAAACTAGATGATTTTCTCGTGCTCATGCACGGATATAAATATTTATAAAGTAAATATATTATAATAATCGATTGCTATTTATTTTTAATTTTAAATTAATTTATAATTTATCTGCATAATTTATATTAATAATATTATATTACTTTAGTTAGACATATTATTTTAGATATGTTATATCTAGTCGAGTTACTTTTATAGTCGATTTAGTTATCATTTGAGTATATTCGATTGCATATATTTTTCTAAATTCAACTATTAAATGTTTTATTCTAAATATATTAAAATTTTCATTAATTTTCTAATTTGCATTTAGGCTGGTTGTTATCTTAAATATGTAAATATATTTTAGGAAAATTATGTATACCTTAAGATATATTGTGTTTAGAATAAAATAAAAAATAAACTAAAGTGTTTGATTCCAAATTACATAAATTAATATAACGATAATACTCTAAAGTTTCATGCATATATATATGTACATACATAAGTAACTCATACATTTTTGGAAGTTCATGAACACATAATAAATATTTACAATAATTAAAATATTTTCTAAATTCTAAATAATTTTATGTCTTAGATTTATTGAATGGTAAATTGAAATTTATTTTAAATAATATTAAAATGAGAATTCGGACTTTCTTTGGTATTTTGATTATATATTAAGTTCTACAAACATAAAAATTTAAAAGCAAATTATATATTAGGAAAACATATAATTTTAATAATGATAAAATATAATATATCTCCCTCGTTAAAGTATATAGTGTTATGCTATTTTTAAATATTATGTAAGTATTTGATTTCTATGGTATTCACATTATATACACATATATATATATATATATATTTTTTTCATATAAGAAAATATAGATACTGTATAAAGAAACTATTTTATTACTTCAAAAGTATACTTTACGTTATTTATAAATATTTTTTTTAAAATGAAATATTACTATTTTTTGAACTTTCCTTTTTAATGAAATCATATTATATATACATATATTTTCGTTTTTAAATTTACTTTTTAAACTTTAGAAATATTTCCTTTTTATTATATATGTTATTTGAAAATTTTTAGAAAGGAAACTAAATAAAAAATCAGTAATAGTATTTGAATGTAATATTTTAAATTCATTAAGGGTATCAGTGTAATCAACCATTGTAAGAGTTAACGTGAGCGCGACACATAAGAAATTGACTTCTCAAATAATATTATAGAGATAGAGATACGAATGGCAACCAACCCAAATACGTAGAATAAGAACTGCAAACAAACTGGCGCGAAACATCGGGTACCCTAGTGATTTAAAAGGAAGACATTACCCAAACCACACGCTTAATAAACACAAAACTCATCTCATCAAACAGCTTTGTCCCTTTATTATTCTTAACTATATGATCCAATTGTTTTCGTGGGTTATCATAATCCACATAGACCATATCTGATCAGAGATTAGTTGGGGACTTACCACTGAAAAAGCAAGCTAGGACATTGCTTTCAAGAACAGCTAAGGCTTCAGAAGAGTTGATGCAAATAGGAGTCTTGTACTGAGATGGGGAAGCACCTTGACAGATGGCAAGCTCCATAAGCGAATTAAACGTTCCCTGTTGCACAACCCTAATCTCTAGATGCTTCCTTGTTTATATACGTGCTAGGCTGGGGTAAAAGCTTTATGAATAGGCCGATCTTAATTTATCTTTTCTTCCTTTTTATTTCCTTACTTTCCTTTTTCTAAATAGGCCGATCTTAATTTAAAAAAGCTTTCTGAAAAGTGATCAACTCATCTTCCACGTGGATATGGTAATGATATCTTTACACTACAAGAAAACGTGCCAACGAAGATTTATGGAGTCCAACTTTCGTCATAAACGCCATGTAAATTTACGACGAACAATTTTCGTCGTAAAATCCATGTAAGTTTACGACGAATGTACGTGAAATAAGAAATACGTCGTAA
>NC_027750.1:20259737-20263471 GCF_000695525.1 Brassica oleracea var. oleracea | reverse complement strand
GAGACGATCTACGAAGCTGGGGATACAGATGTTCCTCCACTTCCCGTTGTAGACTCTCTTGCTTCTATTCGTACTCGGGCGGAGGACCCGACTGCTGCCGCTACCAAGGGTCCTGACGATCAAGATTCTGTTCCTTGACGTTTCACTTGTGTTCTTATCTGTTTGTGGTCTTGATAGACCCTGTTGTTGTACGATTAGACATGCTTTTATTTTATTGGCAAGTCGCTGTTTTAAGCGGACTTTAAATTTGTGGGTTGTGTTTCTCATCTGTACTTGCAAACTTTGTTAAAGTAAATGTCAGTATCTTTAGTGTCTCGCGATGTGTTCGCTTAGAAACAATAGATTCCTGACCTTTGGCTTTTGCAAATAGATAAGGAAACGAACCGCTAAGGGATTTATTCAGCTCTTGTCGTGTTTCGATCGAGACGACGTTTAGGCGCATCGTTCTATATCGAAAATAAGGGACTGGATCTAAGAGTGGAAGGTTCTTTCGTTTGTTTCCTCAGTGACAATCGAGTAATTGTGTAGCTAGTCCATTACGCGTTTAGTCGAGGAAAGGTTAAAGATTCACTCCGTTTAGTCGGTCAATGCTCCTTTGGCATAGGTGACTAGCGACTGTTGGGTCCTCAGGATAAGTGTCTGATCAGGACATAGCCAGGAAATGGAATGATAGTGTCCGCGTATCTCCTGCTCGAGACACGGGAACCGTTGGGTTTGATAACAGGCATCCACTCAGTAGAAGTTGAGACAAAGAACAAGATTTTGACTTTGATTTTGTTACAGCTGGACCTGTTTAAGGCAGCCTACGTACCTCGGTTGAGGATTAAGGCATTCGTAGTTCGTTTTTCCCGACTAAAAGTGGCAGTGAGTGGCGCATTTACTCGGTCGAGTAGAAGTGACCACGGGGTGCATCTACTCGGGTTTTATTTTTTTATTTTTTTTTTGGGATACACCTAGGAGTAGAAACGTCTTAGGTGCATCGAGTTCCATGATTTTTCGCAGCTTCTCGGGTAAGACTCGCAATCTGCGTTCATTGTTGGCCAGAAGAAGCCTAAGCTCCTTACTTTGATTGCTAATGCACGTCCGCCCGAATGATTTCCGCCAGCGCCTTCGTGCGTCTCTGCCATAACCCTTGCTGTCTCGTCGCCATGAATGCATTTTAGGAGTACTTTACTCGCGGTCCAGCGGTGTAGTTCATCGTCAAGAACGACGTAATGGGCGCTGCGTGTTTTTAGTCGGCGAGCTTCCCATTTGTCGTTTGGGAGTTCTCCCTTCGAGAGGGAGTCGATAAACTCAGTTCTCCAATCATGACAAAATCCGTCGTCATCTGGAGTAGCGGGTTCGATGACCGGGGCAACGAGGGTTTGGTCGGTACGAATATCGATGCTTGGTTTCTCGATACGATGTATCAGAATGGTTCGTTTAACTTGATCACGAAGCTTGCTGCCAAGGGCCGCGAGGGCATCGGCGCAGACGTTTTCGCCTCTGGGAACTTTGATGAGTTCGAAGAACTCGAACTCTGCTGTCAGGCTTTGCACTATTTTGAGATAGGCATCCATTCGGTCGTTGTGGGCATTGTAGTCGCCGCTGAACTGACTGGCGACTAATTGAGAGTCACAATAGGCGCTTAGTGGTTTAGCTTTTACGGCTTTTGCTAAGCAGAGTCCGGCGATCAGAGATTCGTATTCTGCTTCGTTGTTCGACGCGGGAAAGCCAAAGCTAAAAGACTGCCTGATTAGCTCTCCGGTCGGGGACTGTAGTTGGACTCCGGCTCCTGCTCCCTTGTTGGTCGATGATCCATCGACGTGCAGCGTCCAGTTTGAGCTTGGGAGTATAAGATCTTGTTCCAATTCTGGGGCCAACTCGACCATGAAGTCCGCGAGGACTTGGGACTTCGCCGCTGTGCTGTTCTTGTAGGTAATATCGAGCTCGCCGAGTTTGATGGCCCACTTCGTGAGTCTGCCAGATCTGTTGGTGTTTTGGAGTATTGTTCGGAGAGGTTGATCAGTCAGTACCTCCACTGAATGTGACTGGAAATACGGTCGAAGCTTTCTTGTGCAGCGTTTTTATCCTTCCGCCCGTGCCAGGGAACTTGACGCACTGGTGGTAGGTGGAAGGAACGGCTTGCATCGAGTGTAGCCAAGGGGTGCCGAGTATAGCGTGATACGGAGCTTTTGTGCGTACAACAGCAAACTTAACCGTTCGAGTAGCGCCACACGGGCGTACCAGGAGGCGGATCGTTCCCAAGATAGTTTCGGAGGATTCATTGAATCCGGTTAATGTCCTGGAAGACGCTTTTATTTCATCAAAATCAACTCCCATCTTCTGTAGAGTTCCTCGGAAGATGAGGTCGACGGAACTTCCGGTGTCAATGAGGATCTTGGTGACATCATACTCTCCAATTCCAAGGACGACGAGAAGAGGATCATTATGGGGAGCGTGAACTCCTTCAGCGTCGTCCGGTGAGAAGGTTATCGGAAGATGACTTGTCGGTTTAGTCGGCCACTTCTGGGAAGTCGCGACTTGTCGACGATAGTCTTTTACAGAACGGACAGTGTCTCCGCTAGGAGGGGAGCCTCCCATGATGACATTCAACGACTGTCCCGTTTGTACTCGCTTAGAGTCTAGCAAGGTGCGGAGGTCTGTGGATATGTTGGTGTCATGCGCTGGAGGTTGAAAATGACCTTTAGCTTGCTCCAACTGTCGTCGTAAGTCTGGTGGTTTTGAACGGTTGAGCTGTATGCGAAGGTCGCAGGCGGCAGCGTTCAGTTTATCTCGGAGGTCTGTAATTGGCCCTTTGTTGTTGTTAGCGTCGCTTGTCGAGATACGACGAGACTTCCGTGTGTCCAGCATCGTCCGTAGATCTTTGTGCTTGGGGCTGCTATCATTTTCGGACTCGAACTTCCGCTTCAGGACGTCTCTCAGATCTCCGAGTACAGGCGCATCGTCGTTATCGTCGTCGGACGACAAGGATTGCTGAGAGAGTATAACCTTGATGCGTATGCGATTAGCAGGATGCTCTTCGTCGGCGGAGGAGTCTCCCTCACCGTTATCCTTCGGGGTTTCCTCCTCGTCGTCTCGTCGTTGAGCGTCGTTTGTCGACCTTTGCCGGTGGCTTTGCGCTGGGCTCTTCTTTCCTTGTTCTTGCTCCAGCTCTTGCCATTCTTTGGTTTAGATTTCAAGGGTTCGAACTTAAATTCACCGCTCGCAAGTGACGAGAGATAATGAGCGTAGAGTGATTTGCATTCTGTGGTATCATGTCCCTTGACGTCGTGATATTTGCAATGCTTGGTGAGATCGACGGTCCTGGAAGGCCCCGCTGCTGACCCGGCTCCGGCTGTAGGTTGGGTGGTGCAAATAGTATCGACTGGTTTGTAGGGCGAATCGAGCTCCCTTACCCACTTGTTCCATCCCTCGCCGCGGACTACGAGAGTTGAAACCGGCACGTTGTTCTCGTTGACGACATACATGTATTCGTCTTTGCGGCCGTTTTTGTCGGTTGGAGCATGCTGGCGCGGTTCTTGTCGCGTGTTGGCATTTTTAGCCGCTGGCGTTTTGGGTGCGTTCATCTTGCAGAGAATGGCGTTAGTATCTTCTTCCATTCAAATGAAGTTGTCAGATCGCGCGATAGCGTCCTAGAGCGACGTAGTTGGGTTTTGGTATAAATCCTCCCGGAATTTAGAACGAACCCACAACGTGTTCCGCAAGGCGTCAATGGCGATACCGTCTGGAAT
>NC_027750.1:20258516-20258955 GCF_000695525.1 Brassica oleracea var. oleracea | reverse complement strand
GTGAGATCGACGGTCCGGGAAGGCCCCGCTGCTGACCCGGCTCCGGCTGTAGGTTGGGTGGTGCAAATAGTATCGACTGGTTTGTAGGGCGAATCGAGCTCCCTTACCCACTTGTTCCATCCCTCGCCGCGGACTACGAGAGTTGAAACCGGCACGTTGTTCTCGTTGACGACATACATGTATCCGTCTTTGCGGCCCTTTTTGTCGGTTGGAGCATGCTGGCGCGGTTCTTGTCGCGTGTTGGCGTTTTTAGCCGCTTTTGGGTGCGTTCATCTTGCAGAGAATGGCGTTAGTATCTTCTTCCATTCAAATGAAGTTGTCAGATCGCGCGATAGCGTCCTAGAGCGACGTAGTTGGGTTTTGGTATAAATCCTCCCGGAATTGAGAACGAACCCACAACGTGTTCCGCAAGGCGTCAATGGCGATACCGTCTGGAATG
>NC_027750.1:20252980-20257968 GCF_000695525.1 Brassica oleracea var. oleracea | reverse complement strand
CGGCGAGGACGCTCTCGATTTGCGGGGCCGCGCTGGTTACTTGATGGATCTTCTCGCTCATTTGTTGGAAACTGAGTTTGAGCTCGGCGAGCTCGCGTATGGTTGCCAGATCAGAACCTACCGGGGGGTGGTCGGCGAGAAGGGTTTCGTTAGGCTCGGAGTCGTCTGAGAGATGTTCGCCTCCGGTCGCCGTCGGGTTGGTGTTAAAGAGGCGACGGCATATCTGCTGGGGACGGCTTGTTTGGCCGTCGGGAGCTGTGAGGGCCGCGACCAGAGCAGCTAACTGGTCGTTGGTCGTCTTTTGGACTTCGTCTTGATGAGCAAGTCGAGCCATGATAGAGCTCATGAAATCTGTGGTGATGGGCGGCGCCGCTTCTGGCGTTGGGGTTGGTTCGCCGCCTGGAGCGCCGAGGGTGGCGTCGTTTTGAACCATGTAGATCTAGAACGTTACTTTAGTCAGCCCCACGGTGGGCGCCAATTAGGATTCGGTTGATTAGAATGATGAACGTAGGAATGGGGTGACTAAAGAAGCTTTTATTAGAATCAAACAAGAGGTTACAAGATTGACGGGAAATAAGGTGACAAGATCAAAGGTTTAAGCAACAGGATCAAAGAGATAATTAGGAAACCCTAGATCTAGCCGCTTCTGTGTGTGTTCCAAAAGTCCCTTTTTCGTTGTCTCCTCCTCCCTTCTTATAGCGTCCTCGTCCGTGATGCCCTAATCGTGTCGTCCTTTAGGCCCTGTCGTTAAAGGCCGAGTATGCGGGCCTTGGTACTGTTCTCTATAAGCCGAGCATATTTAGTCGGCTTAGCTGATCGGCTAAAAGTACTCTGGGGTCGAACCGACATCTTTAGCCGCTTAAACCGACTAAACTGATCAAGCTTGCCGGGCTAGGGCCTGTTATTCGATGGGCATTGTGGAGGGATGTAATCCATCTCCTACAACTTTCACCTCCATGTTTCAGCATATATAATTTGCGTCGTCTGGATATATTCTTTAATTATTATGTTCTTGTATAACTAATGTCCTTTTATTTTCTAAATTATTTATTGTTTACATGTTTTAGACTTTTCTGTCTCCTTTTTTATTCAGTGGACATGTTAATATGCAAATCAAGGTTCAAAACTTATGGAAAACGGATCTTAATTTTTTTTTGAAACATAGAAAACGGATCTAGACGACTCGGATTCAGAGAAAATTGTCGGCCTCCTCTGCTTATATCTCTACCCAATTATTTATACGCGACAATTTAATGCATTTGTAGATGTACCAAATATATTTATATCTGAATTTGAATATTTCAAAACTATCGTTTGTTCTTTTGGTGTCGTAAAATAATTCTCATCACATTGATTTCAAGTATCAATTTATATTACATGTATTCTCCGTTTAAGCGGGGGTTTCAGGGTTGATATTACTTTCCACAGACACAATAAACAAACAAGAAATTGTGAAGTCTTCAATCTTAAATACTCTCAAAACAAATACATAGAATACAAATTTCAAACAAACGAAATATGTAGTATACAAATGGCAACCAACCCAAATACGTAGAATACGAACTGCAAACAAACTGGCGCGAAACAACAGGTACCCTAGTGATTTAAAGGAAGACAGTACACAAACCACACACTTAATAAACACAAAACTCATCTCATCAAACAGCTTTGTCCCTTCATTATTCTTAACTATATGATCCAATTGTTTTCGTGGGTTATCATAATCCACATAGACCATATCTGATCAGAGATTAGTTGGGGACTTACCACTGAAAAAGCAAGCTAGGACATTGCTTTCAAGAACAGCTAAGGCTTCAGAAGAGTTGATGCAAATAGGAGTCTTGTACTGAGATGGGGAAGCGAGATGGCACCTTGAGAGATGGCAAGCTCCATAAGCGAATTAAATGTTCTCTGTTTCACAACCCTAATCTCTAGAGCTCCTATAGACCCATCTTTACTCCTCATCTCTCGATAAAGAGCACATAATGATTCCTCCATTACACAACAACATTCCACCAATACTTTGTTATCAAGTTTAACAATATCACTGATGGTTTTGGCTTTGAGTTCCCAGTAAAAAATGTAGTGACCTGGAAGAGTGGAGATATCAGCATAGCATGTGAATCCCATCAATCCTAAATCTGAATTCTTAAGAACAAGTGTTGCATTATTTAACCCCTTTAAAATGCTTCTTCAGTTGTCACTTCGAGGTTGACGCTTAGAACCATACTTTTCCTGCGAACGAACCTAAATTGAGGTGCACTGTTGTAAAATCCAGATACTTGTAGAATATCTCCCATTCTATATCTGTGCAAGCCTAATATATATAACAACATAAGAAAAAAAAAGAAATTAGTTTATTATTAGAGATAAATATTTACTATATGAATACCCACATATACAACTCACCGTAATAATTTGTGATCACGGGCTCATAGTAGGACCCAATCTTGACATTCACAAGATCAACAATTTCACCTTTGTTTCCCTCGTCAGCAAGTATGAACTCAAAGTAAGATATGGTGGGAATACAAGTATAAGATATATCTTGTGGTTTGCAGAAGGGATTCATATTTATACCAAATATTGTTTCAGAAGATCCATAGACCGTGGAGATCAAAGGCACTTTGTTGGAGTAAAACTCTAACATTGGAATGCATTGAGAATTTTGTCGTGTAACAATGCTTTGAATGAATTTTACTTTAGGCCAAAGACGTGTGATTATACCTTCCCAAGATTTTTTGTTGCATTCTTCTTCAATCCGATCTGCTAATTCTGAGTTACATCCTCTTAGGATGTTAGTAACAGCGTCTCTGCAACCAAGGTCGGTGATCCACTCGCTAAGATGACCAGATCGATATTGCTACACATTTCTTTCCAGTGACTTTCAAGAAAAGTGATTGCACCAAGCAAAGAGGAAGCAAAGGTAGCAGACACATTCACAACTTCGTCACTCAGGCAAAGACCACAAAGAAGATGGCAGTACATAGCCTGCTTGTTATCTGGGCACAACGCCACTACATCTGGGCTTGTAAAACCATTTGAGGGCCGGTTCTTGAAACTGTCACTCAATAAGTAGCCCGTAATCGAAGTAGAAATGGGCAAACCACATGGAGTTGTAGACTCTCGTATTTACATCATCTCTCAAAACCCATTAAAACAATGAATTAGGCCAAATTTGTTAGGAAACCCTAGATATCTTTCTTCTATAAATAATAAGTTATCTCCTTATTAGAAATGACTATTTTTTCCATCTAGATCTAGAACACATCCTATAAGGATTTTATACATTCTTTGATTCACTTTACAGTAGAAATCATTCTTGTAATGCAATCTTTGATCAATAAAGAGCTTTGGATGTTCTTTTTCTCATATTGATTCTATGAAGATTTCTCCTAAACCTCAAGAATCTAATACTTAACTTTAGATTCTTTATTATATGATTCCAACAAACATCACCAGCAAATACACCGTTTTTGGGTCAAACAATTACCGCATTTCCTTTTAAGCCACCTTCGAAATGCTTACATACCAGAATAAAAATGATGAATCCTTGTATTCAAAGCTACAAATACACTAAAAAAAAGTAAATATTTGTTGTATTAATTAGTGGAAACAAGTTTACTTGTATTATAAAAGTTAGTTGTAAAACATTTGGGTAAAACCTTGAAAGGATAGCATCTTATCAATTAAAAATTTAAAACATAATTCGTGACTTTTTTCGTGAGTGGTTTTTTTTAGACCAACTTCTATAAAATTTGCTTAGATGAATTGTTATAAACAAACTATATTATTTCCTCCTAACCATGCTATAGACAGATTCCATAAAATATAGAATAAATATTTATTTTGAAATGGAAGATTATATACCAAAACCTGTTGACAAAATATATATATATATACCAAAAGGTCCAAAACCTTAACAATATGGTTGTAAATAAACAATAAAATCTGTCGAAATATATTATAACCATTGTACTCACAAATAATAAATTAACATTGTAGGTTCTTCGTGACAAACATAAATTAAAATCCACTAAACATCTAAATATTAATACGGTGATCACCCTAAACTAACACACGTGGTATCAGTACTAACCTTTACACCCTATAGCAATTGATTTAAGATTTGCAATATTCTGTGAGCAAAAAATTTAGATTGCAATTGTTTAGATGAATATTATGTGAATAAACACTACAATTAATCGACCACCAATAAATAGGATCACGTTTAAATGAATATTTAGTGAGTAAACCCCACAATTAATCGACCACCTATTATATTACCTTTTTAGTTTTGCCTTAAGATAATTGAAAGATTAGAGTCTAACTCATTTGACTTATATCCTTTTTAGGCCCATATATATAATTTATATAATGTTTTAATAGGTAAGATGTTTTCTATATATCTATCTGTCTTATTAAAAATGAAGTACAAATAGAAAATAACTCTCACTTAATCTATATATTTACAATCTCTGCCGCTATTTTTAAAAATACACACACATTCATTAATATTAAGACAAAGCCTATCACGTCATATACCAAAACTAATCGACAAGCCCATTAACAAAATTTCAACACAAATGGCTTGCGTTATTAAATAGAACTAGATCCCGATCCGCGCGGATATGAATTTTCAGTTTTTAATTATTTATTTTATTAAATGATGTATTTGTAAAATTCATTCATATTATATTCATTAAATAAATATATTTTTTTTGCATCTTAAACTATCTATTTTTTTTACGAATGTGTGATCTTATATAAAAAAATATAAAAAATGAGTATACATAGTTAATTAAATAATTGTAAAAACATAAAAAAAATTTTCGTTTGCGATATCATATAAATAATGATCCGCCCAGTTAACAAAAATCATGATTTTTTTATGTGTAATTTTTTTTAATTTTGACCATTTCCTTAAAACTATATTAAATTTTACATATTTTAATTAGAATATTTTTAATATCTTTACCTTTTTATTT
>NC_027750.1:20245609-20252781 GCF_000695525.1 Brassica oleracea var. oleracea | reverse complement strand
AAAACATAGCCATTCTTAAATATTTTTTGAATAAATAATTATTTTTAAATTTAATCAACTGAAAATAATATCCGTATAATTTTGTTAGTCAAATTCTATTTTTATTGATGCATATTATATATTAGTGTTGTATGTTTTAGGTAATATTTTAATGATGCACGTTTTTTAAAATCTCCATTATTAGAATTATGCACGTAAGGATAACTCATGAGTTTTTTTGTTGATTAAATGACATTATGTTCAAATTTATTTAAGGATATTTCATTAAGGTAACTGAAAAAGACAAACAATAAAATATGAAGTTTAAATTCATTTAAGCATATTTCATTAATGTAACTGAAAAGACAAGTAATAAATTAGGCAGTTTTATTCGTTTTAGGATATTTCATAAATGCAACTGAAAAAGACAAGCAAAAGAATAGGGAGTTTAATTAATGAAGTATGAACATTTTCAAATAGGTACTTCTCTTTTAATAATATAGATTTCATTAAGGTAACTGAAAAAAACAAACAAAAAAATAGGAAGTTTAAATTCATTTAAACATATTTCATTAATGTTACTGAAAAGACAAGTAATAAATTAGACAGTTTTATTCGTTTTAGGATATTTCATAAATGCAACTGAAAAAAACAAACAAAAAAATAGGGAGTTTAATTAATGAAGTAAAAATATTTTCAAATGGGTACTTCTCTTTTAATAATATAGATAATGTCACACGTGTCTTTGTCGTGGTTATTAACTTATGAAAGAATTACACTCAGGGGCAGTTTTAAGTTTATTATAACACAATAAGTCACTTTATTCTACCAAGACACTTTCTTCTAACTGCTTCCCTTCTCCCTAAACAAATTAGTCACGTCGTAACTAACCAACTGAGTAACCAAAGTATTATATTAGCGGGAATTAACCCCAACCACACATCTCTCTTCCCACTCAATGGTTCAGATTAAATCTAACACTTTTGAAAAGACTTATTTCTGTTTCATTTCTTGACCATTGGATTTGCTTTTGTACTTTAACCTTTAAAGATTCAAATTTACTCAGCCACATTCATCATCTCCTTTTTTATCGTTGTATTTCTTCTGAAAATAGTAATGGGTGTTCCTCATCATCTCCTTTTTTCACTGGCGTCTCCACCGCTATTCTCGCCGGAGTGGGTCAGTCCTACTAAAGCTAATAGGTGCCTTCCCTTAGACTTCTGTCTTTTCTCTTCGGGTAAGTTATACCCTAGAATAAGATTCAAAATCCTCTCTTTCTATTGATCTCTCTAAGCAAAGTGAGTGATTTCTTATTTGTTTTGGGTCAGCAATGAATCTACTCCACATCAATCATCAATAACATAGATTTATGTTTTGGATCCAACCCCCACCTTGTTTAAGAGCTTCTGATTTATGTGTGTGTTTTCATGCTATCTTCATGGTAGGTCTTAGATTGATTAATTTATGGTTGTTTTACATATGTACACTATCATATTTCTCGTACACATATACACCATTTTTTGTACACATGTACGCTATTTCATACACACGCACCGTGAAAATGAATTGAATTTTGTGTTGTGTTCATCAGCTTGTTCTGGACTCATATATTTTGTGTTTTGTTCATCAACTTGTTCACTGGCTCTCCGTTGTCGTCAACGAAGCCGGCAAGAAGTGCGATGTGCAATAACAATGGAGGAGTATCATCTTTTTACACTTTTGTTCATAATGGTGTACAAGTGGATATAATTCATCTAAACGTACATGTGGATAATACATTATATGTACACGTTGATAATTTTTGCATATTCATGTGTTCTAACAGTTTGAAGCATGATGAAGAGTGATGTCAAAACAAAGATAACACTTATGTCAAGGTACATATTGAGCTAACAAAAAGATAACACTCAAACATATGTGTACATATAAATATCTGAAAATTGTATCTCAAACATGTACACAAGTTTACAACATACTGGACATATAACATGTATCTCAAATATATGTATACATGTAAATATCTGATAAGATATAATATGTATATTGTACATGTAGCCCTTGTCGATGTCAAAAACATATGTGTACATGTAAATTTCTTTATAAGTATATGTTAAACACACAAACAACTTTAGATGTGTTTACAAATTACTAATCTAATAGTGTACATACACATTCTTATCCATGTGTACCACCCATGAATATGTACATACTTTGTTTATTTTCAATTTTCTTAATCAGTGGCATTTTAGTAAATATGTCTTCGTCTTTCCCAGAATTTTGAGTTTTCTGCAACAAATTTGCGGCCGCTATTGTTTTTTTCCACAAAATCTTTCATTCTTTTACGTTTTAATTATAGGTTACACTTCATGATCATAGTTTTATCATTTATAGAATGTTTTTCAAATTCAGATTTTAAAAATAGTGAGTTTTTGTCAAGGGAAATGAGTTGAAGAGGACAAGGGAGATGAATCGAAACACGGCCACTGCGGCGAATTTCGAACATCACAACCACCACGAGCACAAGGGAGATGAAATGAATAGCACGACATAGAGGAAGAGTTTGTGTTGATTTCACGGCGAAGGAGAAGACGAACATGCAGTTTCGCGACCGAGCTCGACGGAGGTTCACCGGCAGTCACAGAGGATGACCAAGAAACACGGCGAGAGAAGTTGTGGCATAGATGACCTGAGATCTAGAAGTTGAAGATTGAGATGTGAAGAAGAAGCTTTTTGATTCCATAATTATGTTTGTTTACTCTCGAAAAAGAGAAGAAAAGTAATAAATTTTAGAAAATTGTGGAACCACTTTAGTTAGATAAAGAGAATCTAGTTAAGAGTGGTTTGGTTTCTAGTCATAAAAAACTACCTCAATAGTGATAACTGGCCTAGAATGTAATAAAAACTTGAAAACTGTCTTATAGTGTAAAATACTCTTAACTTATTATACAGTTTAACATGTGTACCACCAACAATAAAAAAACCAATTTATATATAGCTATCACAAAAGGTTGTTAAATATTTTAGTGATAGATATTGAACCAAACCCATTTATTTTGTATATTCTAATGATTCAACTATAAATTATCTACCCAACTATATTTGATCTATAATTAGAAATAATGTTAATAATTTAACATGAACTTATACATTTTTTAAAATATAAAAAATATATTTTCTAATACAAATTAATGGATAGAAAAATATTAATATTTATTTTAATTGGTTATAAATACAAACAAACTCTATGATTAACAACCCTATATTTCAAAAAAAAAATTGATATATAAGAAATAACTAATGTAATTTATCATTTTAATTTTTTAAAATTAGCATAGACTACATTATTAACCACATCACACCTATATAAAATATAATAAATATTAAAAATTGCAAACCGAAAAAGAACACCTGCGCGAGCGCGCGGATCAAAGTCTAGTATATATATATATATATATATATATAAAGCCCAATTTAATAGGATAAATGATTGATTTAAATTAGGCATGCGGGTTCGGGTAGTTCGGAATTCGGGTAGTTTGGTTCGACCAAACTCTCGCCAAATTAAACAAAAAAGTTTATTTCGGTTTGGTATTCGGGTAGATTGTTTTTAATTTTTTTTTTACAGAAACTAACCAAAGTTTATAGTTTCGATTATGTTTCTGTTAAAATTTGGTTAAATTTGGATAATTTCAGCTATTTTTACCAAAATCTAACCGATTACCGAAGCAAACTGAACCGAAAATTAAAGTTTTTTATAAACTTGACGAACCGAACCAAATTTCTCACCTTTATTTCGGTTTGGTTCTGTTCAGCAGGCTTGGTTCTGTTCAACATCTCATACCTAATTTAAATGGTAATTTAAACTTATTTTTTTAATAATATAAATAACTAATACTAAATGTTTTGAAATTAGTGTATTTGAATATTTTAGAATTGTCATAAAATGCAAATTTTACTAAACCCATTAATTTTTTTATTACTTATAATTTTTGATATGATATTTAAATAATATATGAATTGCATACAAAACAATTTCCAAATTGTTTAATCTTTCAAAGTCATCTAATAATCAAACGCAAATCCAATTAGTACTACCAAATATATAATAAGAAGTTACAAATACTTGTCACAGTTTCAAACAATTAATTAAATAACAAACATGTAAACTATAACACTATTATGTTTAGAAAAAGCATATAAACATTTTAAAAGATAGTGTGTATATATATATATATATATATATGTCATTAATAATATAAAAAATTTCTACATATATAAATGTGAAAATAAACAGCCGCGTAGTTACGCGGATTAAGGTCTAGTTTAAGATAAAAGTATACAGTAGAACATCTATAAATTAATACTTGATAAATTAATAATCTCTATAAATTAATAAATTTTGCATGTCCCAACTTGGGCCGGTTCAAAATTTGACACAAATCGATACAATAATATATGGTCCCATTAAAATTATAAATTAATAATTTATATGTATACATAATTTATATAAATAAGCACCTATTATTATATTTTTGTGTTTTATATTCACAGTAAAATTATCTTTATATTTTCTTAACATTTAATATATTTTTGATGAGATTTAGTAATATTATATCTAAAACTGTATTGAAGTTATATGCAATATATATTATATACAACAAATAATATAATAAAACTAATATAAATGTCAAATTTCAAAAAAATAACTATTAATGTCTATACACTAAAATCAAATATTTTTATTATCTTAGAATAAATATATTTTAAAATAAAAATCTAAATAAGGAAACTTTTGTAAATTAATATCTCTATAAATTAATAAAATTTCAAAGTCCCAACATTATTAATTTATAGAGGTTTTACTGTACTTTGATATAAGGAATGAGCGTAGAGCAATGACAAATGACATGTCCTCAAAGAACTTGTTGTTAACTGGGAAGATCTTTTGTTTCCCTGCAGTAGTTCCTGAGCTACATGTATCAACAATGTCACAAGCATATCACATTTGAGTTTACATATATATATCACCAGCACGGACATATTTTATACATACTCGGCAATACATACCTCAACAGAAATCGAGTAATGGGTTTTCCAGAAATAACATTTGAAGGTTCTCCATTCACAACGCGTTCGATATAAGGCTTAACATCATCGTAGCTTACTACCGGTACGTTCTTCTTGAATAACTCTTTATCACAGCTTCCATGGAGGTAGCCTCGGAGATACTCTGTATTAGCATTAAGCGTAAGTATCTCCTTTCATACATAATCTTGTATTTGCTTCACATTTGATGTTAACTTCTTTAGATCCATCAGGCCGTTGAATAGATAGTTAACGTTTAATTTTGATATCTGCATGCATCTCCTCAAATCAAAGGGTTATAAATAAAATAAATTTTAAAAGCGTAGGAAACGTGTTTTTTTTTGTTTAATAAATAAATATAATTAAAGTCATACCTACAAACTTCATACCTTTTTTTTTTTTTGACCAAACAAACTTCGTACCTAACTTCAAAATAATTGGAAATGTCCTTGAATCTTATAGATCATAGTTGTTTGAGTTGAGTTTCGCTATCAGGGGAGTCCCATTGTTAATGTGGACCCCAAATTCTAATTTTGTGGAAACAAATAAATTGGTTTTGCAAAAAGGGCTCTAAGGTTTTGAAAATAAAAATATCTATCTATTTGCTGCCCAATCATCTGTAGATTCGCGGCAACTTAGCAGCCACAACAATGAGATTCCAGCTCTTGGCGCACTGCGATCCTATGCAAAATGCGTTGTTGTGTTATTCAAGATTGGTATCAGTTTTTGCATTCTTGTATTTTGCTATGTTTTGCTTTTGTATTTGGTGTTGTTTAGATGTTTTAACTCTCTTTTTTTTGCTACTTGTTTTCATTGTAAAATCTGTCAAAAATGAAAATGGTAAAAAATTTAATATTTATACCCAAAAAAATTTCTCTAGTTGCTATACGAAGTTTTGATTTTGTTGGACCTAGTGTAAATATTCCTCTTACACATGTCTAGACAAACCGATCACTATATTATATTTTATTGATAGAAAACTGCAGGAGATCTTGGGATACAAATATTTGTTCTAAAAAGTGCATGTGCGTTTCGCCTCAGTCCCTCCAAAACTTGGATCTTTCCCAAACAAATCTATTTTTCTAAAGTGTTAGCTCATAATCATAAATTTCTTTGTGAAGCTATCATAACTGGGCATAAACATCATAAAAATAAGTGAAAAACAGAATTAGAGTTCTTGGTGCAACAGGTGAAAGGAAGAAGATGGAGGCATTCTAGTAAATTTGTATTCATTAACTAAAAAGGTAAAAATAACAAAACTGACATTTAGTCCAAAAAAAATAACAAAACTGACATTTTGTCGGTGGGAACCCGCATCCTCTGCAGGTTATATAAGCACTTATAATTATACTTATAAAAAAAACATATAATTATATATATAATAAAAGCACATTAAATTTTTTGCATACATAAAACTTAAAGTAAAATGAAAAAATAACATGTTTTTTTTTTAAAATATACTTGTTATATTTACTCCAAAAATTCAATTTATTCATGAAAATTCTATTATTATTTTTTCGAAAATGATTGTTTTACTTTATGATCTTAATTACATTACAAAGATTTGTGACGTTATGTGCCTACAATTGTAGTGTCACTAACTATGTCAGGTTATAATAGTTTTATCTTTAGTTTTTTTGTTTGACTGAGTCTTTCGTTTTAAGATGTTACTAGAATTTGAACTGCGCAACCGCACGGATGTTATGTTTCACAAAAATAATCACTACAAGAAAACAGCGATATTCTGAAGGACATTCTGACGGAAAATGAAATCCTCGGAATATCCCGAGGAATTTCCTCGGAATATACCGACGGAATTCCGAGGAAATATCAATCCGTCGGAATATTCCGAGGAAATACATTTTCCTCGGAAAAAACCGATGAATTCCGAGGATATATTATAGCCGTTGGAGAGCCGTTTGGGGATTTTACAAAATTCCGAGGAAATTCCGACGAACTAACCGTTGGCGTCGGAATTCCGTCGGAATTTCCTCGATCTGTCGGTAGGATTTAACCTATAAATACAATCACTCCTCTTCCTCTTCATTCACTCCATATCTTCATCCTCCCTCTTACTCTATTTACACACGAATTTGATTCATAAAAAA
>NC_027750.1:20245118-20245451 GCF_000695525.1 Brassica oleracea var. oleracea | reverse complement strand
GTATAATCTAATCGATCGATCACATTCTTACGGCTTTCGTCCATCTGGTGATCGATCGATGCGTTTTTTTACACAAACGCATCAATCGATCCGTTTATAAAAAAACGTACAAGATTTTCTGAAGATATTCTAAGGAACGTTTGAGATTTTGTTCGATCGATCGATGGTATAATCTAATCGATCGATCACATTCTTACGGCTTTCGTCCATCTGGTGATCGATCGATGCGTTGTTGTACAAACACAAATCGATCGATCCGTTTATAAAAAAAACGTACAAGATTGAAACCCCAAACACTAGTTCCTCGGAATTTCCTCGGAATATTCCGACGGA
>NC_027750.1:20236307-20240999 GCF_000695525.1 Brassica oleracea var. oleracea | reverse complement strand
GCCGACGATTTTTTCCCTCAGTATCCATGTTGTTTTCTTGTAGTGAATTCATATGTTTTAATTGTTTGTAAACTGTACTTTTTGATGACATGTGTTATTAATATTCAAAAAACTAAAATGGCACTCCCTCTGTTTCAATATAGATGATGTTTTAGGTGATTGTTTTTGTTTCACAATAGATGATGTTTTCACATATTTAGGTAACTTTAACTTTATCAAAAACTGTGTAGTTAATTTTGTTTTTACTATTTTTGTTTATAATTAAATAAATTAGTTTTAAATTATATTTCAAAGATTTTTTGTTTATAAAATGTAATTTCTTAATATGTATGCAAAGAACCAAAACTTCATCTATTATGAAACAGAGGGAGTAATATTTAAAACAAGAGTGAATTGGTAGGATAACCATATTGAGAAAATATTAAGCAAATAACTATGTAATAAAGTAGAAGGTTTGATGTAACAATTTAGCATGAAAAGGAACCATTTTCTCATTTCTGCACGTGAACGTTTGCAAAATGCGATATATAAATATACTATACTATATTTGAACAATATGTAATATGAAATAAGATATTCATATATTTTTATAGTTTCGTATTTTTCAACGTTTTGCTTTAGAAATTCCTCTGTAATTACTGGAGTTAATTTTACTCGCCGCGTAAAAATAGATTCGAACAATTGGAAGGTTGACACCAAATAATTTTAACTTTATCGAAAACTATGTAGCCAATTGTATTTTTATTATTTTTTTTATAATTAAAAATATTAATTTTAAATTATATTTCAATGATTTTTTATTTAGAAAAGATAATTTCTTAATATGTGTGCAAATGACCAAAACTTCATCTATTATGAAACAGAGGGAGTATATTATATAAGTCATTTGTTATTTATTATTTTTATAAAACTTATAAGTTTCACATATATTGTTTTTATAAAACTGTATTTTTGATTCATATATGCTAATAAAAACATAATTTTCATAGTTTTAGATTTGATATTTTTTTATTTATATAGATCGTAATTTATTTCATAGTCTATTTAGTTATAACAATTGTAATATTTGATTAATGAAAAATCATAAATCATAAAAGATAAAATAATATTGTGCTATATTTAAAAAATATTGTAAATATAGTGGTGCTAAAATAAAAAGGGTCTATCTATTTAAGTCATATTGGGCCAGATTTAGTTTTTTCTTTTTTAGTTTAATTAGCTGATCCATAGAGATCAAAATGTGTTCATTTACTTACGAAATGAGACCAATGTTACTTTAACGATTTTCAGTATGATAAACGGAAAATTGCCAAAAATAACATTTTCAAAATACCACTTTTCATGTTTACGCTAACCATTTATATCTTCATCTTTAATGAATGGTAAAAGACATATATAATTTTTTGATTAACTTTGACAAAAAAACATATGATTAACTAATCTAAACTTAAAACATCAACTCTAAACCCTAAATCAACAACTCTAAACTCTAAACCATGAAACATCAACTTTAAACCCTAAACCCTGAAACGTCAACTCTAAACCCTAAACCTTCAAATCTAAACCCTAAAACATCAACTCTAAACCCTAAACGTAAACCCTAAACCCTACATTTTTCTGAAATTCGAACCCTAAACCCTAAAACCCTAAAACCTTCAAATCTAAACCCTAACACATCAACTTTAAACCCTAAACGTAAACCATAAACCCTAAAATCCTAAACCTTCAAATCTAAACCCTAAAACATCAACTCTAAACCCTAAATCAACAACTCTAAACTCTAAACCATGAAACATCAACTTTAAACCCTAAACCCTGAAACGTCAACTCTAAACCCTAAACCTTCAAATCTAAACCCTAAAACATCAACTCTAATTTTAAGTTTTAGGGTTTAGGGTTTAGAGTTGAAGGTTTAGGGTTTAGGGTTTAGAGTTGATGTTTTAGGGTTTAGGGTTAATTTTTTAGGGTTTAGGGTTTAGAGTGTACTTTTAGGGTTTAGAGTTTAGTGTTGATAGTTTAGGGTTTAATATTGATGGTTTAGGGTTTAGAGTTGAAGTTTAGGGTTTAGGGTTTAGAGTTTATGTTTTAGGGTTTAGAGTTTAGAGTTGATGTTTGGGGGTTTAGTGTTTAGAGTTCATGTTTTAGGGTTTAGGGTTCGTATTTAAAAAAAAAAAGGTTTAGAGTTGAGTTTTAGGGTTTAGGGTTTAAATTTCGAAATAGGATAATTCGAAAAAAATTAAAAAAAATATTTTTTATTTTTTTAGATTTTTATTTATTTAAATATTTATTTATTATAGATATAAAGAACAAGGGCATATGTGTCTTTTGCCACTTAATGAAGAAGATATTTTTGAAAATGTCCATTTAGTGGTGGTAAAAATGAAAAATGGTAGTATGAAAATGGTAAACATGTAATTTTTTCACGATATATTGAAAAGAAAAGTTATCTATAATTTTTTCAGTTTATAAAACTTACCAAATCTCATTGACCATTTTTATACAATTTAGTCTTATCAAATAGTGTTATCAAATGATGGTGGAGACCGTTTAATACGTACTAGGTGGTTGCCCGTGAATTCGCGGATATAAGTATTGTATAAAATAAATATTGTACATATAATTCAATAAAATTTGAATAATAATTATAAATATAAGAAAATTTTAAAGTTAAAAGATTTTGAAAATCTAAAATTTTAATGTTATATTTTTAGAATCGTGAGATAAGTGATAATTCAATAATATTAATTTAAGTAGCTAAAATATTTATTTTAAATGATTTTGATCAAATGATTAACAAATTATGATCAAAGAAGATAATATATATTTAAAAACATTGTATAATCATAGCAGTATCTTATCTATCACCTCATTAAACTTTAATATTTATAAACTATAAAACTTTAAAACATTATATAATCATAATATTATCTTATCGATTTTAAAATAATCATAGAATTATCTTATCTATAACTTCATTATTATAATGTTTGATCAATCAAACTATCAAATTAAAAAAAATTTCTTAAAACTTACTTGTAATATAAATGTAAGCAAAAGTCACTTAAGTGAATTCTCGTTTAACATATGATTTTTATTTTATAAATTATATATATGCTTTTATAAAGAATTTTAAACTTCTGATAAGTTGATTTCACAAAATATGATAAATATTTTTTAGTTTTCAAAAAACATTATTAATAATCTATAAAACATTATTAATAAGATTTTAATAGTTATTATAAAATTATATATGAATATAATTCATTATGTAAAATATAAAATTGATGACAAAAAATATTTTAGTTATTTTATATAAAATATTTGGTCATTATATTATATAGTTTATAAATAATAAAAAATAATTGATCAGACTTTACTGATCTTTCTATAATTTCAACAGTTAGTTACCATAAGTTATTATCTGCAATATTCTATAGATTATTTGGTAAGTGATATTAATTGATAATAAACTTACCATTAATTTTAATTCTAATTAAAATAAATAAAAATTATAAATCATCGACCAATCAAATTATAACAATTTTTTGAAACTTCACCAATGATCGACACATAAGCGAAAGTCACTTAAGTGACTTCTCATTTAATATATAGGAGGATGCTCTAATTTATAGATAAAAGAATAGTGATAATTAGGGAATCAAAAATAAAAAGGAACAATATATACAGATATAACAATCTTGACATTTAGGTTGTTGATTTGTAATCGTGATTTTTGGTTAGTGAAATTAAATGGAAGATTTGAAATGGTTTTAGTTGTGATATTATAGGTTTCCTAAAAAATGGTTGCAGTCAAGAAAATATTGGGTGTGTTGTGAAACTAGAGAATATAAACTGTATGTTCTTTTTAATCTTAAACATAAGGAACCCTTTATATATAGGGAATTACACTGTTATAAAATAATGGAAAGATTAGAAAGAAAATACTAATCATAAATCAATAAGAAAAATAAAACTAGGGTTTTTCTCTCTCTCTCTCTCTCTCTCATGGCCGTCGGCTCTCTCTCTCTAGTATGGGCTGTTTATGGACATCTACAATATGATTTATAACACTCCCCCTTGGATGTCATAACCATACAGAGTTTGTAATACGCTTTGGATGTTGCCTCATTAAAACCTTACCAGGAAAACCCAGTGGGACAAAACCATGGTGAAGGAAAAAGAGTACAACACGTATTACTCCCCCTGTTCTTAAGATCTTTCAACCTACGCATCAATCTGATGTGTGAGCTTTCTAAACGTGTAGGTCAGAAATGATTTGGTGAACAGATCGGCTGAGTTGTCGCTGGAACGCACTTGGACCACTTGAACCTCGCCGGCTTTCTGAAGTTCATGCTTGAAGAAGAACTTGGGCAGGATGTGCTTCGTCCTATCTCCTTTGATGTAGCCTTCCTTAAGCTGAGCAATGCATGCTGCATTGTCCTCATACATTACGGTTGGTGCGTCTTTGCCTTCGGATATCCCACAATCAACTCGGATATGTTGGGTCATGGACCTCAACCAAACACACTCGCGGCTGGCCTCATGTATTGCCAAGATCTCCGAATGGTTTGAAGATGTGGCCGCAATCGTCTGCTTCATGGAACGCCATGATATGGCCGTTCCACCATGTGTAAACACATAGCCTATCAGCAAAACCAACTAAACCTTCTTTGTTTTGGTTATTATAAAATA
>NC_027750.1:20235479-20236194 GCF_000695525.1 Brassica oleracea var. oleracea | reverse complement strand
GTGTGTGACTAGCCAGATACATCAAAGCTCATATGGCACTGAGATATGGCACTTCGGGACCTAGGACATCTTCATCGTCCATCTTAGGACGAAACAGATCAGTGTACAGACCGAGGGACCTCACAACCATGGAGCTCGACAACGGGTGAGACTCGGCCATATTAAATCTCTTGAGTATCTTTTCTGTATATGCCATTTGATGCACAAGGATTCCATCTTTAATGTACTCAAGTTGTAATCCCAAACAGAATTTCGTTTTTCCTAGATCTTTCATCTCGAATTCTTTCTTAAGATATTCAACTGTTTGAAAAATCTCTCCAGAGGTTCTTAGGATATTCATATCATCAACATACACTGCTATGATCACAAATCCTTTATTTTCAAATTTCTTTATGAAAATACATGGGCTGATCAGATCATTCTTATATCCTTCTTTTACTAGGTACTCACTTAGCCTATTGTACCACATTCGACCTGATTGTTTTAGTCCATAAAGTGACTTATTCAACTTTATACAATGTTGTTCTCGAGAACTCGATTTGTCTTTCAATTCAATATCCTCTGGTACTTTCATATATATCTCATTATCCACTGGACCATATAAGTATGCAGTTACTACATCCATTAACCACAAGTCTAATTTCTCTCTTATAGCCAGACTTATCAGGAATCTAAATGTAGTAGCATCCACCACAGGGGAGTATGTCTCCTCATA
>NC_027750.1:20232449-20235182 GCF_000695525.1 Brassica oleracea var. oleracea | reverse complement strand
TTTAAATCCATAAGTTCAAGTGCTACCTTGTATGCAAATATATCATCAATGTCGACATTCTTTATGTTCCATTGTATCCCAGACAAGACATAATTTATTGAGATCTCATTATTATCAGGACCATCAGTGCCATGAAGTTTGGCGTCCCAAGAATCAGTGTTTGGTACATCAAGACCATCGGCCATGTCTAAATCCTTATGGTCGGACGCGGCCACATCTCGGGTAGGATCGGTCGCGGCCATGTCTAGTGTTCCAACCTCGAATTCAGCACCTTTCTTTGTTTTCCGAGGGTTCTTATCTTTGGAACCTATTGGCCTACCACGTTTCAAACGTTGTCTGCACTCTGTAGCAACTTGATTGTGTCCCTCTTAAACATCAATTCTAACTGGTGCATTAGCAGCTGGTATATATGACTTTGTCACTCTTTTTGGGTCAGCAAAGGAATCTTGCAATTGATCAGCTAGCTTTTGTAAATGTATTATCTTTTGGACTTCTAAATCACATTCTTGAGTCCGAGGATCTTGCCAAGATAAGGATGTTTGATTCCATGTAATTTCTTTTACCAGCTTATTATTATCTCCCCCTAATGTTGGATGTTCGGATTCATCGAAATGACAATCCGCATACCTGCCCTTAAGTAAATCACCCGTAGTTGGCTCAAGGTACTTAATAATCGTGGGAGAATCATATCCAACATATATCCTCATCCTCCTTTGAGGTCCCATCTTTGTTCTCTGTGGTGGAGCAATTGGAACATAAACGGCACATCCAAATGTCTTAAGATGGGATATGTCTGGCTCATGATCCGTAAGCAATTGTGATGGGGAATATTTATGTTCACTAGATGGCCTGATGCGTATGAGTTCAGCCGCGTGTAGCACGGCGTGTCTCCAAGCAGAAACCAGAAGTCTCGACCTCATAAGAAATGGTCGAGCTATTAGCTATATGTGTTTTATAAATGATTCGGCTAAGCCGTTCTGTGTATGTACATGTGCCACGGAATGTTCCACAGTTACGCCAATGGACATACAGTAATCATTAAACGTTTGGAACGTGAATTCACCAGCATTATCAAGACGTATAGTTTTTAAAGGAAAATCTGGAAAATGAGCTTGTAATCGAATTATCTGAGCAAGCAACATCGCAAACGCCAAGTTGCGGGTCGACAGGAGACAGACATGCGACCATCTCGTGGACGCATCAATGATGACCATGAAATATCTAAACGTTCCACAAGGTGGGTGTATTGGTCCACATATGTCTCCTTGTATTCTTTCCAGAAAGTTTATCGTTTCCTTAGTCACTTTAACTAGTGATGGCCTAACAATGAGTTTCCCTCGTGAACATGCTACACACGTTATGTTCTTAGGAACAACTCGTTTCTCTTTCAATGTATGGCCATTAGGGTTCGAGATCAATTTACGCTTCATGGTCGAACCGGGATGGCCAAGCCGGTCGTGCCATAGAGTGAAATTTTTGGTGTCTATTTTATTAAATGTGGCATTGGCCTCAATCATACTGACTTTGGTATGGTAAAGACCAGTAGAGAGTGCATGTATAGATTCTAAAACTTTCTTATTGCCTTGGGCGATTTTAATAATTTGAAGGAATTCTTTTTTTCCTTCGTCCTTAGTCTCAATATGGAAGTCATTCATTCGAATGTCTTTAAAGCTCGGTAGGCTTCTCTTAGAGCTGGGTGAATACAATGCATCAGATATCTCAAGATGCGTACCCTTAGGCAACAGAATGTTAGCCTGGCTGTGGCCTTCAATGAGACTAGCTATACCCGCAATTGTGGAGATATTGGCGTTTTTAAGGGTTAAGTTTATGAAGTATCTTTTGTTTCTTAAGATCGTGTGGCTTGACCCACTGTCCACTACTAATACATCCTTGTTTTCGTTCATTTCTAAAACAAGATTCATAGGATGATACTTAGAGACTTCATATATAAAAATCATTCATTTATTAAGTTTAATAAAACAAGTCCAAAGAAATGACAACATACAAAAACACCAAAGCAAAGAACACAAAAGTTTAGAACACAATTGTCGAAATCAACTTCAATCTTTTAGACAATCTGAAGTTTCATAATACATAAGATCATCTTGGTCATGATTAAAATCATCTTCACTATCTTGATATGTCATGTGGGCTTCAGGATTCTTCCCTTTCAAACTCTCTTGATAGGGGTCAACTAGATGTTTGGGAGTCCTACATGCCTTAGCCCAATGATTGCCCATACCACATCTATGGCACACTGATTTGGTCGAGTGTTGCTGTTTGAATGTTGTCCCACGGCCTCGGCCATGACCTCGGCCAAACGAGTGTCCTTTGCCACGGTCTCGACCATGATCTCGACCATACTGATTTCCTCGTCCGCGGCCAAAAGAATTTCGACAACGGCCACGTCCATGCCATTTTCCACGACCACGGCTGTGTTGGCCATTTCCTTGGACGTGGTTAGCTTCTTTCTTGGCCTCTATGGCCGCGTGTTCTTCAGGTGGTGGGGCTGATCCAGGAGGTCTCATTTCACTGTTTCTCATCAACAGTTCATTGTTCTGCTCAGCGAGCAAGAGACAAGAGATCAGATTAGCATAAGTCGTGAAGCCCTTCTCACGGTACTGTTGTTGTAACAACACATTGCTTGTGTGGAAGGTGGAAAGGTTTTCTCAAACATATCCTTATCCGTTATATCCTCACCACACAGTTTCAATTTCGAAACTATTTTAAACA
>NC_027750.1:20216111-20232440 GCF_000695525.1 Brassica oleracea var. oleracea | reverse complement strand
GACTTATAGTCCTGGATCCTGAGATTCCTCCAATCATACATAGCCTTTGGTAAGATCATCGTTCTCTGGTGATCATATCTCGCTTTCAATTCTGTCCAAAGGTCTAATGGATTCTCAATGGTCAGATACTGATCTTTGAGACTCTCAGTTAGATGATGGTGAATGATCAAGATGGCTCTGTATCTATCTTTCTCACTAGCATCATTGTCCTCGGTGATATATTTACAGAGTCCCTTGGATTTCAGGATGATCTTAGCATCAAGTGTCCATTGCAAGTAATTATCTCTAGAGAGATCTAGGGCAGTAAAATTCAAGTTGTGGATTTTCGACATCTGAAATCATATGTTTTATAATTTAGATCTTTAAAGATTATAATGTTCTTAGTGTTCTTATGATTATACAAGACAATCAGGTATGTAATGTGAATTGGTCACACGACCAAACGGATATGATGCATTCAGTTCATACGAGTCTGATGCAAGATAAGCCGCACGGCTAAGACAAGGTATGAACAATCTTATCAAACGGTTTCTATATGATCTTAATGCAATTGGTTCATACATCTTAGCAATTGGTTTCTAAATGATCAAGCAATGCATCAAGGTGTTAATTACTATCAACTTAACGGACCATATTCAATGCGATTAGGGTTTTAAATATATGAACAAAGCTGGACAGGTTAAGTCTTAAACAGGATGAGAACAATTAACCTAGGCGATTCCTTAATCTCAAAACATTCAATCGGTTCATCAAATCAATCAACCAAATTCAAGTATGGGTTTAGCAATCCTAGCAAACGATTTCTATGTGATCATATTCAATCAATCAAAACAGTCAATTTCGATTTCAAATTTTAATTAGGGTTTGGATCGATTTTATGCATAACATGCATTATGCATGCATGCGGCTAGGGATTAAAAGTATTAGGGTTTCGATTTTGATCATTAGATCATTGGGGTTTAGGAAATCGATTTTGATCATTAGATCATTAAGGCTTTGATTCAAAAACATTAAGGTTTCGAATTAGGGTTTATGGTTTCAATTTCAACATATTAAGAGTTCGATTTGCTTATTAGTTTCGATTAGGGTTTAAGGTTTTATGGTTTCAATTCATATCAAGCAATCAAAATTCGAGTTTGGGTTCAATGATTGATCATTAGGGTTTCGAGTTACCTTAACCTCAGATGTGTTGAATTGACCACCAATGAGAAGAGACACGAGCTGGACGTTGCTGATCGGGAACGCGAACTAGCTGGAACGAGCTGAGACGTCATCTGTTGGATCGGGAATGCGAGCTGTCCTTCGGGAACGCGAGCTGGCTGAGATCGTCTATCGGACAAGAGAAGGCCGCGAGTTGTTCTTGCTTAGATCAGGACGCGAACCGTTTGAAGCTGATATCCGGAACGTTAGCTGTCCAAGCTGAGATCGCCGTGAGCTGGAACTGATCGGGACGCGAAGAAGCTTGGATCGGGAAGGTTCGCGATCGGGATGGTTCTGGCGATCGGGATTAGGGTTCGCCGGCTAGGGTTTTAGGGTTTTTCGATTTTGGATTTTAGCTTAGGGTTCTTAGAGTAATCGTGCTGATAACGTGTTGTGAAACTAGAGAATAGAAACCATATATTCTTCTTAATCTTAAACATAAGGAGCCCTTTATATATAGGGAATTACACCGTCATAGAATAATGAAAAGACCAGAAAGGAAATACAAATCATAAACCAATAAGGAAAAGGAAACTAGGGTTTTTTTTTTTCTCTCTCTCTCATGGCCGCCGGCTCTCTCTCTCTAGTATGGACTGGTTATGGACATCCACAATATGATTTATAAAGGGTGTGTATGTCACGGAGAATTTAAAAATGAGTTATGTTATATTCTTGTTTGAATTCAAAATATTTGAAAGATATTGTATGATTATGTTATAATATTCAGCTTGCTTTTCAAGAATACACTAAATAGTGTTTTGGGTAAAAGAATATAATCTATTAAAACAGTCTTATTTTTTATCTACGGTTTACAAGTCATACGAAGACCATCTAAAATATTACTTAATATGACATTTTAGATTATTTACATTAATAATAAACAAACTATAAATTTAAATTTTATTTTTTAATTATAACAAATTCTGTTGAAAAAGAATCTAACAAAATCATACTAACTTTTAAATATTTTTTATAAAATAACACTTAATTAATTTCTTAAATACTAATATAATACTATACATCAATGTTAACTAAAAAATTATTATAAAACAAGAAAATAAAAATTCTATACTATTCCTTATATATTTTTAATTATATTCTGTATTATATTAAAATAGAAGTGCTATATGAATTAAATATGGATAAACTGATCTATTTTGTTTTTTAAATAGTTTCATTTAAATAAATTATCACTCTTCATTAAAATGTGTTATATTCGTAAATTAAATTATTATTTTTTTACAAAAAATAAATTTCTCAACATAGATTTATTAACATAGGTTAAACTTTTATATTTACAACTACATATTATTTATTTATTTATTTTGAAACTCTCAAAAATATATTGCTTAAATATTTGTATACAAAGATGTAATAGTTTATAATTAACCTTTAGTTCATATACTATTTAAAAATATGTTATTAGAAAAATATGAAATTCTAATAATTCATTTAAAATATTAATGACAAATCAAATTTTAATTATTAATTTAATATTTGTATTAATTATCAAAAACATATTAATGACAAATCAAATTTTAATTATTAATTTAATATTTGTATTAATTATCAAAAACATATCTGAGAAATATATAAAAAGTCATACCAAAAGTAAAATTATTTACATAAAATAATGTATTAAATTACAAAAAAATTTGAAATCATATAATCTTCCACCTCAAATATAGTTGTATAATTTTCCAAACAATTTTGACAAAATATGAAAATTTTAAAATAAATATTTGAACTTAAAATGATAATGTTTCAAATTTTTCATAAGATAAAATTATAAATAATAAAACATAACTTTTTGAAATGTAACACGAAAAACAAACTATGTTGTAAAAATTAAAGTAATCTAATATTTTGGGGTCTTAATTTAATAACGAAAAAAAGAAAACTTAATATCATAAAATCCCAAAATATTCTATATCAATAAAATTTACTAAAATAATATGATAGATGCTACTATGTATATAATTTACTAAAATAATAGGTCTATATTCACAATATATAACACTAAAATTAAAATTATATACTTACAACTTTTATAATAATATCAAAGTATACATTCATAAAATAAAAAATATCTGCATGAATGTGCGGGTCAGAATCTAGTATACCTTTAATTTGTAACAACTATATATAAAATATTTTATTTGATATTAACTGAATAGTTAACCAAAAATGGTTACAAAGACCGAAATTCTTGTGATATAATTTATAGCCGATTTCTTAATGTAGGCTAAATACTGTTTAAGTTTAGAAGAATATATACATATTATTTTTTGGTGCAATACATACATATTATTAATTCAATAATTCTAATTTTTTTTATTGAATAGCCCACCATCTTCATTTTCTCCAAAAGTGCACACTGTGACAAAAGTTTACAAAAGTGTAACCATTATTTACAAAGAGAATACTATTGACTTGTACATGCTAACACAATCTCCAGGAAAGGGACTACTAATACATGACACGAGCAAGATAACTTAAAACAAAACACTATTAATAATATAGAAAGCATGGTCGTTCATGACCACAACATTGATACCATCCTATATTTTCATGTTATATATAGTAAAAATACAGTAAATAATTGATGTAGAAAACTCGTAGGAAAAACACGAATTGAAGACATCTACAATGTATGTGTTGGCAATATAGAAATCACTATATATGTTATATAAAAAGGTTTTATTCCGTCTTTCAAAGATAGATAGTTTTGATTTATGTAAAAGTTTTGATTTATATGAAAATAAATGATAGGACAATGAAATACGATGAGTTTCTAGAAAATGTCCAATTTAAAATATCACGCATTTTGACTTCTATTTTAATAGAATAGATTAGATCTCGACCCGCGCAACCGCGCAGATTTTTGTTTTCATTTATTTTTATATAAATATTTTGTTTTCAATTCTAAATTAGTATATATTATAATATATATGTGTCTATCAATTTTTAAAACATAATAAGTTTACGGTATATTTTTTTCATTGAATAGATTGGAACCTAACGAGTTAACAAAAAACTAGAGATAAATCGGAAAGTAATCTGAGAATTCTTTTAGAGCTTCAATCGAGTTTTGTAGGTGTGCACATGATATTTCTACGTCGACTGCAAGTTTTACGTTATCATCATCCACCATTAAAATTTTTAGAATCATCTGACATATATTATCTTCATTATAAGTAGGACAAAAAAACAAATAAAAGATTTTCATCTGAAGTTATTTCCCTGCTGAATGCAATAGAAGTAACTGACAATAAATTATATTAGATCTGGATAACATGTAACATCTCCCACACACTCTACATATTCAAACAATATATAAAGAGGTATAGGGAAACAAAAGCGGGGCCAACAAGATTTCATTCTTTGATGGTCAAGAACTAATGTTGTCTGATTATATATAATTTTGGGAGGAAAAGAACTTGGTTTGACAGGAAAGAATGTTGGTTCCTGAAATGTTAATATCATCAGTTGTTAATATCATCAGGACAACAACTAGAGAAACAAAAATGGAGTGCGAAGACTCAACTAAAGAAACCAACCATGTCAAATAATTGTCAGTTAGTCAAATAGCCCCAAAATCAAAAGGTAAAAAAAAAAGTAGTTGCTGTGGTTATATTTTTCCAGTGAGAAGTGAATGAAAATATATATTCAAAAATAGAATTCAATAAATGAAATAAGAACAACCGAGATTTATTGTAGAGTGGCAGTATTGTAGGATTACAAAACATCTCAGGGTAAAGTGTGATTCACATTTTTACCAAAAAAAAGTGTGATTCACATTAAAAGCCAAACATTAGATAATAAATTAAAAATTAAAAAAAAAGCATAGCAGAGGGAGAGAAATTTGAAAACGAGTGGCCGTTGGGTTTCAAATCCGACCAAAAAGACATTATTCAAAACGAAACAAAAATATAATATTAAAATCAAATAAAAATAAAAGAAAAAACCTTTTTGAGAATTTCAAAATCAACTCACTCATCATCTTCCAAAGAGAGAGAAGACGAAGAAGCACAAAGTCTAGAGAGAGAGAGGCTGTGATCTTTGTCTCTACCACATCCTTTGGTCTCCTTCTTGTTTGATTGAGCAATGACGGGTCTTGTGATGGTGACTAAAGGCGTTGGTTGCGCCGGAAGAAAAGGAGGAGGGAGAGGAAAATCAACGGTGGAGGAAGAAGAGGAAGAGCAGAACCAGCAACTGTCTCTTGTCGAGTTTCTACTAACTGCGCTGCGTAAATCGGTGGTCTCTTGCCGTGTGGATAACCGCCAAGAAGACGTCGGAGTCGGAGGGATCTCCTCAGCCGTTCATCAGATGGAGATCGGATGGCCAACAAACGTTCGGCACATCACTCACGTGACATTCGATAGGTTCCATGGCTTTCTCGGCCTCCCGCACGAGCTTCAGGTCGAGATCCCGTGTCGTGTTCCCAGTGCTAGGTAACTGTTTGGATTGTTACTTATTAAATCTCTAGGGTTATCTTTATTACATTAAAAGCTTTGAATTTTGAATCTGGATCTGCAATTAGATTTTGATGATAAATGTTCCTAAAAGAATCCAATTATATTAAATCTCTTAATTGGATTCTTTATGGAACATTTATCATCAAAATCTACATTTCTTTTGCTTTAATTTGAAAATTTCTTAATTTAGAAAATTAAACTAAGAAAGCAAAATAAAAATTAGAGAGAAACTCGATTCGATTTAGACAAACATCTGTAATAGAGTTTACCGTTTCTTGTATTATCGATGTCAATAATAAATTACAAACTTTTAAACCCCGTATTTATAATTTTTAAATCCGATTTTATTTGACTTAGAATATGTCTCCTAAATGTGGTATTTTACTGGTTAAGATCGTTAAAATTAATACTTGAATTCTACATTTGTACGGCTATAATTTGGAAGTTTCTTAATGTTGAGAATAGCTATGAATTAAACTCGGAAAACAAGAAAACTATAGAGAAACTCAATGAAGCAAACATCTTTACCAGAGTTTTTAAAAATTAATGATGAGAATAATAAATAATAAATTATTAGACTTGTATTTATAAGCTTCAAAACTTGATTTCCTATTTTGACTAGAATATGTTTCTTAACATTTTCTTACTGGTACATCTAGGGTATGAATGGTGACCAAGGAACGGAGAGGAATTATCCATTCCTTAATGTTCCTGAAAAAAATCACCATTCACAAAGAATAGTTTTTCCTTCTCATTCCCTACCATTCTTTTTTTTGTAGAGAAATAAAGAACAAAATTGTTCCTTCTTAAATTTGAGAAGGAACGACCATTTCCTTTCATTCCTGCAATTTTATTTCTCTACGTTCCTTTCCTATTTGTTCCTCTTATTTCCAGAATGGTCACCAGTCGAACCCCTAGATTTAAGTCACGGTTAAGATTAACACCGAAGTTATAAAGACTCTTGATTCTCTTTAATAAATGCAGCGTGAGCGTGTTTGGTGTCTCTGCGGAATCAATGCAATGTTCTTATGACGAGAAAGGAAACAGTGTCCCAACTATTCTATTACTAATGCAACAAAGACTATACTCTCAACAAGGTCTCAAGGTAAGGACATTCCACAATCCAAATTGAATTGATTTGCCTTTCTTGTTAATCTTCTTGTGTGGATTAAATAGGCTGAAGGGATCTTTAGGATAAACCCTGAGAACAGCCAAGAGGAACATGTAAGAGACCAACTTAACAGAGGTATTGTACCTGAGAACATTGATGTGCATTGCTTGGCTGGTCTTATCAAAGCCTGGTTCAGAGAGTTGCCTTGTGGAGTGCTGGACGGTCTTTCTCCTGAAGAAGTTCTCAACTGCAACACCGAGGAAGACTCTGTTGAACTTATAAAGCAGCTCAAGCCTACTGAGTCTGCTTTGCTTAGTTGGGCTGTTGATCTTATGGCTGATGTGGTTGAGGAAGAAGAGTCTAACAAGATGAATGCGAGGAACATAGCCATGGTCTTTGCTCCTAACATGACTCAGGTAAAAACACAAACAAACATAACCTTAGTTGCTTTTTTAAGATTCGCTGACGTTACTGATTCTTGTAAATGTAGATGACAGATCCATTAACGGCTCTTATGCATGCGGTTCAAGTGATGAACTTGCTTAAAACTCTTATTACTAGAACAATAGCTGAACGTGAGGAAACCTCAAGTGGATCAGAAGGGTATTCACCATCCCACTCGTCAAATTCCCAAACTGATTCTGACTCTGACAATGCACAAGACATGGAAGTCAGCTGTGAATCACAAGGCACAGATTCTGAATCAGGACGAGAAGAACAAGAAGGACAACAACAGCAACAACAAGAAGAAGAACATCTCAGCCACCGGTCTACTCAAGAAGATGAAAACGATATTGGATCATTAAGCTCGGTAGAGAAATGTTTCTTGAGTCAGCTCAACACCAACGCTAGAGTTTCAAACGTCAGTATCTCTGAAGACTGGAGCCCAAAATGCTCTCCACTGGTATCATTCACAGACGATAAAAATGACACTTTAGGGTCAAGCACAAGCGACTAAGATGAAGCCTTGACCTGTCTGCTTAATGACACTTACATCTGTTTGGAGCTTTTCTTATTTCTGCTTAATCTGCTACAGAGAACAAACAAGAAGGAGGAGAAGTGGTTGTGTTTGTAAATCAATACAGAGATTATTGTCCAATTTGTTAGGGTCTTTAGGGATTGTTGGGTGTTGAGTCTGATTAGGGTTCAACAAGGGCTGAACCTGTCTGTTGACTGTTGTTGTAGTCCTTCTCCATGTGTGTGTTTGTGTTGTGCTGTGCTGTTTGGTTTTGTTGCAGCAAAGATAATCTGATCTCTCTTTTCTTTTTTTTTTTAATATTTGAAACACTAAATCTTTCTTCCAAACACAGAATCAGATCATGAATTTTAATGTTAATAAATCATTAAATGTCTGCATGAAATAAACAAGTCATTTTTAAGTTTTTTTTGTTACAAAAATAGTTCTCGATAAAAAAAATGGTCAAATTTTTTTTTTTATTAAATAGTAAAAATACATTCATATCCTAGGATTAACTAATCTAGACTTATGGTTTAGAGTTAACGGGTGTGGTTTTGAGATATGTTTTAAATTAAAAATAATAAAAAAAAAAAAATTTAAAATAAAAATAAAATTATTTTGGTCAATTTTCTTACTGAATGTTATTTTGCGACAAAAATTTAAAAATGACTATTTAAGAGAATTGTCTGATAAACAACAAAATTGTTATTTGTAATTTTGCATTACTAAAAAAAATGAGAAAGAGGAAAAAAAGATTATCCATTTGCAGAGGAAGTTACATCTTTTGATTTCATGGGGAAATCTTCAACCACCAATGAGATTTGGATTTGTACACAAATGATTTTTTTTTCAGTAGTTGTAGAGGGAAAAAATGGTTTAGAGTGTTAGGAAGTCTAATAGCGTTCTGAGCGGCTGCTTGTGAGTCATAACTAACAAAACCTACAGCCAAAAGAAGATGCATTCACACAACCATTTCTTTGGCCGACATGCCGAGAAATGGTATGTGCTCAAAATTTCACACTCCTGTCAAGCGAAACGACGTCGCTTCGATGGAGATACTTCTCCGGTTATTAACATCCGTTAGATATGAATTCGTATGAAAGACGGATCTGTACCGTCGGATTAAAATCATCCTTATTGAAAAATTAAGCAAACAGTAAAATCGTCTCTCTGCATTTTCTTCTTCTTCTACCTCCTCTCTCCCGCTGCTCCTCCCGAAGCTCTGAACGATGCCGAGGTATAGGGTTCTTCTAGATCCTAAGTATAATAAACTTGATAATTATGTAAGTTCGATATTAGGTTTTAGTTTACTTTTTAATGTTGATTTTTCGCAGGTATTACTGTGATTATTGCGATACTTATCTCACCCACGATTCCGTAAGTACAAATCCACTTCCCACTTTCTTCCTTTCTTTACTTGTGTAATGATCGATGACTCGCCGTCATTGTTCGATTGTATTGAAAATTGATCTACGGCGATACCGGTTAGGTCTCTGGTTTAGATTCCATTTATAAAAGCAGTAGGTTGTCAACTTGGTACATTGGTTTGAGTTCTGATCACCTATCAAACTGATAAGCTATCATGTTTCCCGAATTGTGTACATCAGTCAATTTTCTTTTTTTTTTGTCAGCCATCGGTGAGGAAGCAGCACAACGCCGGTTACAAACACAAGGTTACATAAACGAGTATTTTTTTTTTTTTTTTTTTTATTAAAGATTTGTTAAGAGTTTTGATGATGTTTTTCAGGCGAATGTGAGGATATACTATCAGCAGTTTGAGGAACAGCAAACTCAAAGTCTGATTGATCAGAGAATTAAAGAGCATCTTGGCCAAGCTGCTGCGTACAATCAGGTTGGTGGTGCGTTTAACCAGCATATGCTCGCTAGACCTNNNCCTTCCTATGATGCCTATGCCTATGGGGATGCGACCTCCTCTTCTCCCTAGACCCATGATGCCTGGTCAAGGTAGTCTCTGTTACTAGAATCATTGACATGGTTCATATCTTCTTTGCATTTAATATTTTGTTTTTAGTTGGAATGTAATATTTTACCTTTTTGCAGGTTACATGCCTCCTCCGGGATTACCACAGATGATGGCACCGCCTGGTGCTCCTCTACCTCCGCCTCCACAAAACGGTATGCTTAGGCCACCAGGAATGGCTTCACTACCAGGTCAAGGTGGTGGACCGCCTCCCAATTATAATGGACTTCCTCTTCCTCCGCCTCCTCCTTATCAAACAAATCCAGCTGCTGCTGCTCCGCCGAGCTGTGGTGGCTTCAACAATCCTAACCCTGGTGCTGAATCTCCTGAAAGCAATGAGTAGAGTTTACGTCTGATGAGTGTCATTTCTCTCCTACTGCCAAAAATTCCCAGGGCTCTTGTTTAGCTTTACTTTTTCTAGTTAATGTATGTGAAGTGCATAATTTTTATGTGCTATATTTTTCTTTTTGTAGAATGTTGAAAGGTCTACTATGACAAACATCAGTCAGGTTTATGAAAGATTTTTATAATATGGCTTTCATTCATTGCTTGCTATGATTGTTCCATCTGATGTTTAGCAAAACTATTCTGCATAAATCTTGGAATGACACAGGTCCATAGATCATTTCTTCACTCCAAGATCATCATCTGTTAACATGATCTTCTCTTGAAGCATGTAATATTTGCCCCTCTCAAGTCACAACACACTAATCAATATCCCAATAGAAGACTCTCGTTTTCTTGGTTGGACTCATTCTCATACTAGTTTCCAGGAGATTCACTGGTGACAAATTTAGATCATTTTCCATCAAAAATTGGTTCACAGAAAATTTCCGCTTGTGTTGCCTCTCCTACTTCCTGAGGTTCCATTGAGCACATTGGTGGGAGAGACGAGATGAGCGCTATGTCCAATGGTCTTGAAGAGTTTTGAACGCAGCGGTTTTATCTTGAAGTATAACAGAAACATCAACAAGGGCGTTTGGTCTAGTGGTATGATTCTCGCTTAGGGTGCGAGAGGTCCCGAGTTCAATTCTCGGAACGCCCCATTTTTTCTGTTTTCTTCTCTTTTTTGCCACCGTATTTTTCCTCTTCAGCTCTGTTGTTCTCCTTTAGTCTTCCCTTGGATCAGCTATACTTTTGTTCATACCTTCTAGAAGGAAACAAATTAAAAAATATTTCAGTTTGCAAAATCTGTAGGATGTAAAGAATTTTTGTATACTGTGAAATTATTTTCTTTATATCTACAAAACAGTACGTCTTATCTTTGGGAAGAAATCAACACATACTTGGCTTTTATAAGATGTTTTTGTCTTCTTTAACAAAAAAATTTATGGATCTAACTTTTTATAACATACACTTGTATGCTAGAATCCTACTGGTTCAACCACAGCCCCCATTAGATTCTCTTTTCTTTCTCTCCACTTTACCCTTCAAAGGTACACCAAGACACCTTTCGTACTGGGTCAACCTCTTTTTCCAATACTTTTTTCTATCCATTTCTGCAGATTTATCAAGGAACACTATTTGTATGCTAAATTATATATATATATATATATCTGAAAATATAACAATGCATTAATTAAGAGATTGTAAGTGGGCAAACACTTCGTCATTGAGGGAATCAACTCATCAACATCATCTCCTTCAAGTTCAGAGCAAGTTCAGCTATATTTTATAACAAGAACTTAATTATATATTCATTGTAAGTTGTGTGTTTGTGAATCTAGCTAACAGAGGCCATAATGTTAATCTATATATGTGCTTTTTGTGAATGTCATATACGTAAACTATTTTTATAAGAGAACAGTTGATATAATATGATGTATCTAGTTTATAATATTTTAAAATCAAATCAAAGGTATCTAAAAGGAGAAATCTTTTATGAGTCCTATTAAAACAAAAATGCACCCAACCTACAGTAGAATCATAAGAACACAAGTAAACCTCATACTTTTTAGTTGAAGTTCTCAAACAACCACTGCTTCTCCTTTTTTCCACATATTAATTTTTATTTCATTTTGTAATAATATTTAATATGGTAACCCTCGCATTTGTAGTTTTTCAAATTGAGTACTAAAAATATAAATATAAGAAAATCATTCAAAAACCGGAGAAACACATGTCCAATTTATTAAATTAATATAAATTGTAAGAAATTTAACTTAAAAAATATTTTCTAACAATGGTTTTAATGTGGATGCCGTAAGAAACCGATTTGTTATGGGTTTAATTTTTTGTACGTAAAAAGAAAAAGCTCAAGGAGATGGAGCGTAAAGTTCGCATACAGACCGAGAAATGTTAGTAATGGAGAAAGTGGTGTTCCTTGTGTTTCGGAACACTATTGATAAGCCTTGGAGGGTTTACTATCGTAAGAAGAAGGAGGCAGTAAGGAGAGGAGAAGTGCAGTTAGAAGAAGTGAATGATGACGTGGATTGAAGGTTGTTACGAGGCCGTTACAGTTACGAGAGTCTTACAGATTATAGTTGAGTATAAATAAGAGTTTGTAAAGATAGAAGGATAGCTTTTGAGTATTGAAAAATAGGATATAGAAGAGGTCTTGATCAAAGGCTCTCGTTGTGTGAGACGTCTTGAGAAGTACTTGTATTGGCTTGAGTCTCTGGAGTGTAGAGATCAAGAGAGGGAGGTTGGGCGGAGAATCAATAAAAATACATATAATCTCTTATCAACTATCTCCATTACCTCACCATATAAACTTCTGATAAAAAAAAGCTTAAGACGAAGTTAGAACTAAACATACGTTAAAGAATGTTCATGCACATATAGAGAGATTGAAGTTGTGTTTGTTTCTTGAATCGAGCAAAGAAAGTTGCACATACATATATTGATCTGTAACTGTTATCTAAACCGTTAAGATAATGACTTGGACCGGCGTATTCAGTCGGTTTAGAACCCACACATTATTATCATCCTTCACTCGACGATGGCCCTGCGTTCCACTTTGGCCGGCGACGAGAGAAATGAGATAACATTCTTGGACCTCGAGACAACGGTTCCGACCAAAAGAGGCCAGCCTATCTCCATTCTTGATGTCGGGGCTATCTTAGTTTGCGCTAAGACGCTAGTCGAGCGCTACAGTTACTCCACGTTGGTTCGACCCACTGATCTTTCTCTAATCTCCACGCTCTCTAAGCGGCGAAGTGGCATCACGCGTGCTGGAGTCTTGTCGCACCCACATTCCCTGAAATCGCACCAGATTTCTACGACATGCTCAACGGTAAGAGCTTCTCTCTCTTGTCTCTCTCTATCTATCTATATACTCTCTCAGTTTAAAAAAATATAAAATATTTTAGATTAACAAATATTTTGTTTTACCTGATGATATCAATGAAATATTAATGAAAATTAACCCAACCAATTATAAAAATATGCTATAAACTAAAACTGATTACACATATTTTAATAAATTTGAAAATTATCTAAAAATTATAATTATCTTATATTTGAAGAATACAAAATTCTCTTAAACCATCTTACATATTTGAAACAGATGGAATATATATCTCTCGTCTCTCTCTCTCTCTCTCTCTCTCTCTCTCTCTCTCTCTCAAGAGCACCGGATGCTTTGGTGTTTTCGGTAGGACGAGTCTGGGCTGGACATAACATAAAGCGATTTGATTGTCCAAGGATCAGAGATGCATATGCAGAGATCAGTCAAACTCCACCAGAGCCGAAAGCTATTACACTACAAGAAAACAGGGGGATTCTGATGGCCGAAATCGTCGGTAATTCGTCGGAATCGGTCTATTCCGACGAAATTCCGACGAACCCGTCCGTCGGTATCGTTTCGTCGGAAAAAAAACGTTCGTCGGAATTTCGTCAGAAATTCCGACGACTTTCTGACGAATACCAAGAAACGTCATTCTGACGAACTTCCGACGATATTACGATGCGGCTACAGAAGACCGGAGTTCATCGGAAAACTACAATTCCGACGAACGTGGTTCCTCGGTTTATTCCGACGAACTGTAGGCGTCGGAATTTACCGACGGACATCGGTCGTCGGAATATACCGACGAACCACGTTCGTCGGTATATTCCGACGGAAATGGGTTTGTCGGTAAATTCCGACGGATATATGTCCGTCGGTATATTCCGACGACCGTTGTCCGTCGGTATATTCCGACGCCTACAGTTCGTCGAAATAAACCGAGGAACCACGTTCGTCGGAATTGTAGTTTTCCGATGAACTCCGGTCTTCTGTAGCCGCATCGTAATATCGTCGGAAGTTCGTCAGAATGACGTTTCTTGGTATTCGTCAGAAAGTCGTCGGAATTTCTGACGAAATTCCGACGAACGTTTTTTTTCCGACGAAACGATACCGACGGACGGGTTCGTCGGAATTTCGTCGGAATAGACCGATTCCGACGAATTACCGACGATTTCGGCCATCAGAATCCCCCTGTTTTCTTGTAGCATAGAAAATACATATATAATAAAACTATTCATGTGTACATAGATTTAAGATACCGAAATATCCACATGTACATCCATGTGTACATACAAAAACTACTCATGTGTACATATATGATATATCATGTTTTTAATGACCTTTAGCATCTGGTTTTATATATTTTTAATCATTTTGATTATATATTAGGTGTATATGGTGCATTATTTTGTTCATTTTCATTGCATATTGCAGGGTCTCGAGTACACAACTGAAAGTTCGGAGATGAAATTAGGGACTAATAAGCACATTTAATATTATGGGGCTAGAATGAAAAGAATCAAAAGCTGATGGACCATTTCTGAAAATACACTGAAAAGCCAGATTGCAACATTAAATATATTGGAGTAAATTTGTGAAGCAATTCGATCAGATTGGAAGTTTGAGGCATATTGTGAAAGAAGCAAAAAACTAGAGGACCAAAAGTGAAACGGAGCAGAGAACGGAGAGTCGGCTATGACGGAGCAGAGACATGACAATGAAGGCTGAGAACACGATTTGGAGATGGAGAGGTTGTGGGCTTGAGACGTGGAGAAGCTGACATTGACGAGACGTGACGAAGAACGAAGAGCGATGACCACTTGTGGACGAAACCTCACGTCGACGGCATCTTGGACAGAGGAGATGAGCACGTAGAGGAGGAGACAAAGAGAACATGGTTGAAGACAAAAAAACCATGGTTGGAGCTTTAATTGATCTCCGCCATTGTTATTGTTGTGTACATGACTTTTACATCACCATTAGAAATATAAATTGACATATCTTAAAAGATAGATATAATAATAGAGATAATAATTGATTAAAGTTTTCTCGAGAAAAGAAATCTAATGAAGCATATTTCATTTACAAAAAATGCTTGAAAACTTAAGATGAAGAAGACTTAGAAGAAAGAGATGTGAACCAACGTTTTTTTGTTAATTCCCTAGGATATACCTAAAAAAGTTTTTGTCCCAAATATAGATTTCAAAAATAAAAATGACCAAAATAGACTTAAATGTTTTATCAAAATAAGTAAATATACACTTATACCCCTAGGGTTAATTAATCTAGACATTAGGGTTTAGAGTTAAGGGGTGGAGTTTAGGATTTAAAAATAAAAAAAAAAGTTAAAATTTTCAAAATAAAAAGTGCTATTTTGGTCATTTTAGTTTTTGAGATATATTTTTGTGATAAAAACTTAAAAATGTCTATTTAAGGGAATTGCCCTATGTTTAATCAAGTAAAAATATATATTAAATTTAGTTAAAGACTTAAAGTAATAGACACTTAAATCTCGGCTAATTTAGTTAGTTTGTAACAAGGAAATATGCTTGGTTAAACAAAACTATCCTTGTAGTAATGACTGTTTTATAGTGTAATAATAAACTAGAAACTGACCTACAATGTAATATTTTCATTGATCAAAGGAGATTTGGTTTGAAATTTCAACGTATCGCATCTAGTTTAAGACTACGTAACAGTTATGTAATTGTACAGTTTGAATCTTTACATAGACAGAGAATGAGAGAATTTTGTTTGATAGACTTCCTCTTGAGATGTGTGGCCTGTGACGTTACATTCTGACCTTTAATGTAACAGCCCGATCCCCCGGCGTCCGACCGGGGTTATCGAAAGGGCGTTATGGACACGTGTCTACTCATTTAGACAACCCTACGTGTTCCGTTACTGGTCCCGAGAGCCGACGGACGCATAATCTTCTCTGAAATACCGTCACACCCACATCCATATACTTCTACTTACAGTCCTGCGCACAGGGAAATGGAAATGGAGGGGTGAGCAACAAGTTACTCAGTGAAGTGGCTCTAGACCAGTCTGCCCGCATGACACTCTATACTACTCTATGCGGGAACTAGGACTGGCTAGCCACTACAATCAGGTAATGTATTTTTATCATTTCATACTGTCATCACTATTTGTCCACATTCAATTCCATACATTTCTAGCAACCTAGTGATCAATCATTACAATGAACTCACTCATTGCCACACACGTTAAACCCTAGACTTAACCGACTCATCATACCAGACCGACTCGATCCTATGACACCTTTAACTCCCCGTTACCCGACCATGATGCACGTTTTTATATCCCGCCTCTCGCGGTTGGCACTTCGTTCTTATCATCAGTGGGTAG
>NC_027750.1:20203608-20214212 GCF_000695525.1 Brassica oleracea var. oleracea | reverse complement strand
TCCGACGACTTAATTTTTTTGGATTTGGTCGGAAATTTGTCAGTATTCCGTCGCAAATGTCCGACGACCTTGGTGTCCGTCGGAAGATCCGTCGGAATTCGGTGTGTTTTCTTGTAGTGTTATCGATACGCTTCCATTGCTGATTCACAAGTTTGGGAAGAGACTGGCGACATGAAGGTCTCTCTCTATCGTCTTCTCAAGCATGTAGCTTCTTTTGTAACCTAACAAAGTTTTTCCTGTTTTAACCAATGTAGATGTCATAACTTGCTAGATACTTCGGGTTAGGAGATCAAACGCACAGGTAAAAAATCTCTTGTTTTCACCTCTTGTTTTAGGACTAAACGTTGGATATGATTCACCAGGAGCTTAGATGATGCTCGGATGACCCTTGAAGTTCTTAAGTGCATGTGCAACCGTCTCGTTGCTGGTAATGTTGATATTCTCCTTTCCGTAACTTCAATGATCAGAAACTCACATAATAATGGCTTAAAAGTCCACACTTGGTTGCAGGATGACATCCTTAAAGAAACAAGCAGGCTTACCCCAAGTGACACATCTTGTGGTGAATCAGATCCATCTGATATAACCACTTTGATAAGTAAAACACACATTGGAACAGATGAAGCAAAAACTGGAAGACATCAGGATGAGTCAACTCCTTCACCTGATCCGGTTACCAAAGATGAAGAAGCTATATTGAAATAAAAGCTTTATTGACTCAAGTTGTGCTGACATTTAATTTCTTTTTAGTCCTAGTTTATCGTGACAGGTAGACAGGATTAACATTGAATATCCGTAGGTCTTGCTCTTAATTAGGATCAATACTAATTAGATACTCATTATCATCACGAGCAGGATTGAAATGACATTGTGATTGCATGCTTTAATTACTTTTCTAAGACAAATGTGATCATCAGTCTATGCATAATTTTAGGATATGTCAGCTTTCTACAAGTTGCTATCCCTTAATACAATCAGTGCTCATTCATTTCAAGGGAAGAAAGCTTCTGATATGGTGATTTAGACAATCACAAGTCTCTTCTTAACATCATGCACAGCCACAGAGAACATACAAGAGCTTGTTCATTGAACCCGATACTACAAATGCTGATTTGTAGTTATATATTTAAATTTTGATTAAAAATAAAACAATTGTAATTAAATAGAAAAGCCTCTCTATGAGTTACTCATAATATTTTCATATTCTTTTTTAATATTTTTTTTATTATTTATCTTATTATAAATTCGTGAGTCTATTAGTTGGGCATATCTAAAATAATAGAGAAACAATAAGGGTCTCGCAGTAATTTTCCTCAGCTCGCAGCCGATTACAATTAGGGTTCATAATTTTCTTCTCCTTTCTTGTAACTTCTCGCTCTGTTGTTCAGAACTCTAGAACAAATTCGATAGTGGAGATTTGTAGCTTGGATATTCACGCGAAGATGAACTTTTATGAAAGAGATGGACATAATGAGCCTTATGATACAAGCAATAGCTCGAGGAAGAAGAACATGAAGAGATTGGGAGGCGGTGGTCTTTCTCTCCAAACGTTCGCCAATTTGAAGTCGAAGAACAGTCACTACAACCCTGCTTTCATCAGTAAGTGACTCTTCTCACTTACCCTATTCGAAATACATGATCTTTTTCACTAAAACTTTTAACTAGTCCTCGTGATGGAGCTAGCTGCCTTTTGCTGATGTGAGTATTAGGAGGAACGTTAGCTCTAGGATGATGATATGTTTCATACAGTGTGCATGTAGTATGTGTGATGATTAGAAGAAGTAGAGGATATATAATTAGTAACTGAGTATGTTTATTGTATTAAGCATCAGAAGAGAACTATTTGGAGCTCCTTATGGATTCAGACTAGGAGTGAAGTAAAGCTTGAAGGAGTTTTATTTCTTTTGCGATGAACTCTAACTTTTATCTTTTCAGAAAAACAAACAGAGTTCTACAAGAATGCCAAGTATGTGAGCAAGTTCAGGGAGTCTATATATGAAGCAGCATGACAAAGAGGTGAAGCTGCAGAGCTTTCGTGAAGAGGAGGATGAGACTGGAGAGAGTAGTAAAGTGGTAGGTGATGATGATAAGCGCAAGGGTAATTCTCACAAGAGAATTGGTGTAGAGGAGGTGTACAAGCAGACACGTGAAGATATGGAGAAATCAAGGATTGAGAGAGAAGCTGCACTTCAGGCGAAGAAAGAAGCCAAAGAAGAGGCTGAGTCGCGGAGGAGAGTAGCAAAGGGGAAAATGATGAGAAAGACACGACATGGTCAGCCTGTAATGAAATACAGAATAGAGCATCTTCTTGAATCAATCAAGAAATCTGCTGAAAACGATAGTAGCAGAACCGCATGACCACCTCGTGTTCAAGACAGCCTTGCTTTCAGTTCTGGTATGTTGTGTTGTTTTGAGGTAAACGTTTGTTGTTTTTGGATAGGCTTTGCAGGTATCATCAGTACATTGGTGTTTGTTGTTTCTTTTCATAAATTCTGATTTGCAGTTTAGTTAAAAGATAAAGTTATACCATTTGTAGTTTTTCATAAACTCTTTTTACTTTTTGGAAAATATAAAAGTTAGAGATCATCGCACAAGAGATAAAACTCCTTCAATCACACTTCAAGGAACTCCAAATAGTTACTAACTAGGATAAGACCTACGCAAGAATAATTATAAAAATGTATACTGTAATGTATATAAAATAACATACATATATTCATATATTTGATCGGTTATGTATGTAATCACTTAGGATTGATTCAAAAGCTTTGCAATGCATGGTAATAGACCAGCATTTAAAATTTAGATATTAGATCATAAAAATAAAATTAACAAATTGTTTGGTCGGACCAATCGAAATTAATATAGTATTAGCTAAGTTTTTTTAAAAAAATTGTCCGAGTCGAGACGATGTCGTTCCATTAATTTAGAATTTTGTTCCCTTCATTTGATCATTGACAAAAAGAAAAAGGGATTCGGTTTTATCAGTTGTCAGAGAACACCCTCTACTAGTGTTTTTTTTTTTTAAAATTTCACATCTTTTAAACTGAAATTTGATCTTTGCGTTATTAATCTCCCGATCTACTTTTGTCTCAAGTGAAGATCTGTATGCGAAACAGAAGACCCTAAATAAACACTCGTTTATGAGACCTTCAAAACTCTACATATATGAAAACAAATCTCAGGTTGGTATCTCCATTTTTTGACAAATCTGTTATTATGCATCAAAATAAAATGTGTTAAAATTCCATCTTATGCATATTGTTTATATAGTATAAGTGAGTAGGGGAAAATCGGCTAATTCCTACGTCGACAAAGTCCAGCGGTCCCGATCAATACATGAACACGTAAGTTGTGCAGATACATACATCCATATATACGCAGATAATTCAAATTTAATACATCAACTAAAAAAGTTTGGATTTTACATACATTGACCAATTAACCGTTAGAAAAAAAAAATGTAATTTGAGCTGGCTGTTATGTATTGCTTACGTGGTTTTTTCAATTTAAATAAATAATAAATAATAACTTATTAAAAAATTCTGTTACTTAAAGTAAGTAGGGGAGACTCAAACCCGGGTTCCAAAAACCTCTCATCTCTGAACTTAGCCCTGGGCATAAAATCCGTACCCGACGACCCGATCCGATACCGACCCGAAAAACCCAGTTCGGATCCTTGCCCGACCCGTCTAAAATACCCTATTGGGTAGCCTTGTTCAAGACCCGAAGAACCGATACCCGGTCTGATCTTACCCGATACCCGGTCGGTTTTTCTAAGACCCGAAACATGCTAAGCGCCTAAGCTACCTAAATCCCTAATCCTTTCCTGATTCCTCTACTTTCCATTTATCTCTCAAATCGATTCCACTTCCCAAATTCTCGTTTCCACTTCCCGAAATTTAAGCGATACTCAATCAATATTGTATATCTCGTTTGATTCAACCACAAACTGGAACCAAGGCGCCAATTTCGAAGCTCAGCGTCGTCTCCTCCATCAGAGGCGTCTCGGTCTCGTAGTCGATCGAAGCTAACTCTCGAACTCGGTCCTCTTGTTCAATTTGGAGTTGTTGTTTCAAGTTCTTGTTTGTAATTTTTTCTTTTGTGTATCATATAGATGGCGTCTTGTGAACATCCAGAGGCGACAGTTGATCCAATGTGCGATGATGGTGATGATACTAATGCTTCCGGAGATGAAGTTCGGACACCAATTTCTCGAAATAAAAACAAGCGTAAAGAAACAGATGAAGGCGGTAGTTCAAAGAAAGCTAGATCATGGGTGTGGGATCATTTCACCAAAAAGATAGAAGATAAGGACAGAGCTAGTTGCAACTACTGTGGGAAAGAGATGGCAAGTGCGAGCAAGTCTGGAACAACTAGCTTGTCAAAGCATTTGAATCTCGCTTGCAAGAGTTTCCAGGTGTGGCAAGCAGCGAATAGGTTTGGTACACAAGGTGTGATGTCTCCAGTCGGTGAAGATGGTGATCTTATGGTGTGCAAGGTATCTAAAACAGTCTTTAGGGAAGCTACAAACGAGATGATGGTCTTGGGAGAGTTATGTATGTGAAAAAGAAAGAGGCGATGAAGAAGATACTTGGAGAGAACAAGCAAAGGCTTTCATTGACTACTGACATTTGGACTGCGCCTTATACAAGAGCAAGCTACATGGTAATCACAGCTCACTTCGTAGATGCTGGATGGAAGTTAAGGAAGCTCATCATTGGATTCAAGAACGTTGTTGATCATAAAGGATCAACTATCTCTAAGGTTCTTCTTGATTGTTTAGAAGAATGGGGTATCAAAAGAGTGTTTTGCATCACTGTGGATAACGCTACAGCTAATGGTTCAGCTATGACAAGATTTAAGGAAGGTTTCAAGGAGATTGGAGATGATGTGATGGTTCTAGAAGGTCGTTTTCTACATATTCGCTGTGATACTCACGTTTTGAATCTTATTGTCAAGGAGGGTTTGCGGGAAGCTGACAACAGTATAAATGCAATTCGAAATGGTATTTTGTATGTGAGGTCTTCAACGCAGAGACAAATAGCCTTTGAGCAGCGTGTTGAGTCAGGAAAACTTCAGCGAGGAAGCTTGCCTCTGGATGTCACCACGAGATGGAACTCCACGTATCTGATGCTAGAGCAGGCAATGAAGTTTAAAGTGGCTTTTGAGAAGATGGAAGCAGAAGACAAGCCATATAATGATTACTTCAACGAGTTTGTGCAAGGAGAGAAACGAATTGGACCACCAACTAAAGTGGATTGGGAAGCTGTTGATAGGTTAGTCCAGTTCTTAATCATTTTCTACCAAGCTACATTGGTTTTGTCAGCTTCAACTTCAGTCTGTGCGCACAAGTTTTATCACGCTATCTACACAGTCACGAGAAATATTAGTGGGTTAAGCACTGCTCCTGGTCCTAATGCAATATTGAGGTCTAAAGCTGCATCTATGCTAGGAAAATTAGGCAAGTATTGGGATCCATTTGGGGAGAAAGTGGAGATGAATAAACTCATCATTGTAGCTGGTGTTCTTGACCCAACGAAGAAGATGAAGTTTGTAACTAAATGTTTTGAGAACTTGTATGGAAAAGAGAGTGTTGAGGCGACTCAGTTAGCTAAAGAAACCGAAGACATTTTGAGGGATTTGTTCAATGAGTACAACAGCATTTACAACGCGAACAAGAATGGAGGGCCAGGGTCCACTATTGCGTCTCATCATAGTCAGTCTCAAGGTACCTCTTCTCAGTCTCAAGATCTGTTTGTTGAAGAAGTATCTCAGAGAACAGTACTTGGGAATGGTGTTGCATATGAGAGCATGAATGACATCTATGAGGAGCTTGGCCAAGAAGCTGGTTTTCAGGAAAAGACAAACGAGTTGGATATCTATTTGAAAGAGAGTGCGGAGAATCATCATGTGATGAATGGTACAGAGTATGATGTNGTAAGTATCCGGTTCTATCACTATTAGCTAGGGATGCATTTGCAATGCAAGTGAGTTCTGTTGCTTCTGAATCTGCTTTTAGCACAAGTGGTCGAGTTTTGGATCCAAGCTGAAGCTGCTTGACACATTACATGATAGAAGTGTTAATGTGCACCGAGCAATGGCTAAAATGTGAAATTAAAGTCAGTGACAGAGGAATTATAAGACAAGAACAACTACTTAAGGAGGTGGAGGCAGAAGATGATCTTATGAGAGGTAATTTCGAATCTCTGTTATTATTTTTTCCAAGTTTTATGTATGTTTGACTGCTTGTTACTAGCTTGTTACTTGTAATTTACTAACCTTTAGTTTTTTTCATTTTATTAGAATTTGAACCTGGTTTTAGGCATGACTCATGAGTGAAGAAATGGCAGCAATGGTAAGCCGTAAGCTTGTTAGTTGTTACTTGTCATTCTTTGTAGTTTGTACTTTTTAATCTGAATGTTACTTGTCATTCTTTGTACTTGTCGTTCTTAATGTTCTTACTTCTTAGTTTCAGGTGGTAGAGAGTAGAGAGTAGATCAGTAGAGACTTAAGAGATGGAAACTGATTACTCGCTTCTCGTGTACTGGAAAATGATTCTCCATGTCTCAGTCTTGTTTGTTTTCCCCTTTGTTTCGCTTTGGACATTTGCCTTGGTGTTGTTTTTGTGTTTTCAGAACCTTTATGTTTCAGTTTGTGATGTTTTTATTTGACTTTGTCGTGTTGGATTGTGGAACATGGAAGTTTGAATTTGATGTTTTAAACGTTTATTGATATGTATGGTTCTGATCTGTGTTAAACATGCTCATTTGTCAAGTTCAATTGTGGTATAGTATAGGTTTTAAAGTAGGTAATGTCATGGAAGTGGTGTAATTTTCGGGTTATCCGTAGGACCCGATCCGAAATTTTCGAATTTTACCCGAAACCGATGAATTTTACCCGAAACCGACCCGACCCCGAAGGAAACCGAAATTATCGGGTTTTTACGGTTCTCTGAAAACCTGACCCGGACCGATCCGACCCCGACAAGACCCGAACCGACCCCGAACCGATAAATTCAAATTACCCGATTGGGTCCTAAAATACAAGATCCGAAAGACCCGGACCCGAGACGACCCGACCCGAACCCGACCCGACCCGAACCCGACCCGAAGACCCGAATGCCCAGGGCTATCTGAACTAAACAAATATGCCAAGCTCGATCTATTGTTTTATTCACCTATTATTTCCTATTTATCAATATAGATATTTAATTCAGATTTTCCATCTTCTTCCTCTTCATGTGTCTGTAATTATCACTGTTTTTTTTTCTGTAACTATCAATGTATCATCAAAACAAAAAAAAAATCCTCAATATTTCAGTAAAATCTACGCTAGTGTTAAATCTACTATGTAAAGTTTCTATGGAAGAAACGAGAAGAGTTATTTCATGGGATTTGAACTATAATGTGATGCTTTTAAGTGTACATCTATACAAAAAACTTACAAATAAGCAAGATCCTATAACGAAGCTTATTTGAGTCACATAAGATCTACTGTTCTCTATAGAACAAACAAAAATAATTCATTTAAACTGGTAAATAAGCAAGACACATATGTTGCAAGCAAATACGAATTTCTAAAAAAAAAAAAGTTAAATCTCTTTAAATTCTGAACACGAGAATTAAACTATGCATCTTTCTTTAAACCAAAAAAACTATTCATCTTTCATCGTTTGATTATTTTCCAGACGAATTGACTTATTGGTTTTGTTTGGATGATGAGACAGACGTGGAAGAAGAAGATGGAACGTCTGAATGAATTAAACTGTTTTTTTTTTGTTTGGATGATAATTACAGACACATGATTTTACCAACAAATAAAAAAAAATTACAGACACATAAAGAGGAAGAAGATGGAAAAACTGAATAAAATATTTATTAGAGATAAAGAGGAAATAATAGGTGAGTAAAACAGTAGATCAAGCTTGGCATATTGGTTTAACTCGAGATTAAAAACCCCTTTGTGCATGCGTTCGAGTATCCCCTACTACCTAATTAAAAACTATTTTAATGAGTTATTAATTATTTAAATAAAAAAAAGCCACATAATATATTTTATTGACAGGTAAGCGATACATAACAGACATTTCATTTTCCCTCACTTTTGGCTAACAGTTAATTTGGTCAATGTATGAAAAACTGATTTTTTTAGTTCATGTATGAAATTTAAAGTATCTGCGTGCTAATGTATGTATTTGCACAAGTCACATGTTTATGTACTGACCGGGATCGTCGGACCTTGTTGATGTAGGAATTAGCCGATTTCCGGTAAGTAGAGTATTTGAATACACAGAGTATATAATGATACTCATTAATGTTCAAATCGTATATACCTTACAAAATATGTAGATCACTTAATGTCTGAAAAATATTATGGCAAAACTAACATATTAGGATAACACATTAGATCCTTACTATTTAATCTATATATCTTGTATCTGGAAACGAACAATATTAAATCATATATAAACTTGCATACCAAGCCAAAAGGATATAGACATCTCCTAAATTTAAGGATTGATTATGACTAACTATCAAACAAAATCATGTATTTGGAAAAAAAGTATATAGTTAATATATTAAATATTAATTTGATACTATTGAATAATGAGTTACCATAAAAAAATCCACAAAACTTGTATTTCACGAATATTGTGGACCTTAGTTTGTATGATGGATAATTACAGCAATACCTTTAACTAATCAAATATATATAATTTCCATTATTAATTTTCTTTATACTTTTTTTCTAATAAACTATATAATAAAGAACATTTGTATGATGTGATTCATGAAAAAGAGAGTTCACAAAATAATTTGATTTTAAAGTAAAGAATTAATCTTCTCTTTTAATAGATAACAAGGTAATTGCTCACACCTTGTGCGGCTGATATATTATCCAGTATTAAATCTAACATATGTGTTCGTATTTTAATTTTTCATCAGGGTGATAATTAATTTAGTACTTTTTATGTGTTATTCTTACGTTTAAACATTTGAAATTTGGGCCTATTGCACTATCTTATTTTATATTCTTTATGGCTTTTTATTATTAAGATATTGAGAGAAATTAATCCAAACGACAGATTCTTTATATTTCTTGTTTCTCTTATCTTTCTTATTACATCTCCTTTAGCCTTTTGATCTATTTCTTTCTCTTTTTCTGATTCTAGTTTTTTTTGTTCCAGTAATATATCATTACTTAGTTTTTCTTTCTTGTCTCCGCCATCGTTGCTCAAGAAGTGTCTCTGCTTTAAACTCATAGTAATTCTTCTATTCTTCTTCTTTTTCTAGATGGCATCATGCGATATCACGGGATAAAATCATTTAAATATATTTGCGGTAAATAATTTTTGTATATATTTGAATTTATAATACTTTTGATTGTTGATAAAAATTGATAGAGAAATTTTGATTAGTTAATAACTGAAGAATAACATTCAATTTTATTTCATTATATTAATCATATTAACACATGTATCACATAATTATGAAAAAAAATAAAAATTATAAAGAGAAACTACCATATGAGTTTTTTTTTTGTTTTTGAAACTGACTACCATATATGAGTTGTATATATATATATATATATATATATATATATATATATATATATATCTAATATTTAATTTTAAAAAGATTTTATTATAATACTTGTATATATAATATAAATTTATTTTGGGATTTAAAATAATATTAATTACTAAGTATAGTTTAGTTGTGTACACAATTAATCAATAAGTCGGAAAAAACATAATTAATCAATAATATTAGATTAACTTCAATACATTTATAATATAAGATCCTACTTAACATTCTCAAGAAATTGGTATGTATATTTGATGTTATATTAAACACGTTGAAACCGTTGATCAATTCACGTAAATAATACTCTATATGAGAATTTATATTAAACACAAAATACCTAGCCACAACATTAGAGATGTTTCCATTGCATCCGCCACAATGAAACAGAGGTGGACTATCATCATCAAGTTCATCTTCAAATGGATGAACTGTCGTCCTACAAGTACCATACGCAACAAAATACCACTTTGGAGTGGTTTCAATATTAAAAATTAATCTTGCAAACCGTAACACATTTTCCCACTTATAAAACAAACAAAACAACTTTATATAAAACTGAACTCATCGATAACTTCAGTGGACATTCCTTAGTTGTAACCATAAATATTTAAAAAGTACGACATACCTCATTCGATGCATTCAATATGCACGGATATATTTTAGGGAAAACTGTTTTTTTAGAGCAAAAAAATAGTAATTATGTCCCTTTAGACTAATCTATATTTTGTGTCATATTTTTCTATAATACCCTTAAATATTATGAAAATAATTTTAATAAATAGTTTTACGAACAAAAAAAATTTGGAAAAATAGTAACATTTGTTAAAATATCTATATGAACTTAATGGTATATTTTCCAGTTATAAAAAAGTTAAAATTATAAATTTCAGATTATGTTCTAAAAAAAGTAGAAATGACATTCTACGAAGTAGAAAACGAAATCTACTTTTTTCATTGAAACTACAATGTTTAGAATACATGATCTACGTAAATAGGAGTATTCTACAAATATGT
>NC_027750.1:20195438-20203460 GCF_000695525.1 Brassica oleracea var. oleracea | reverse complement strand
ATTTGAGAATATTCACTTTCATCCCAGAGAAAAATATCATATTTTTAGAAATTCAAATTCAAAGGGGTGCTACTGGTTGTTGTCGATGGAACTTACTTGAAGAGGCGTGTCCTATTTTTAGAAATTCAAATTCCTATTTTTAGAAATTCAAATATTTGAGAATATTTGAGAATATTCACTTTCATCCCAGAGAAATCGAGTTTAAAGAGTTGAAATCATGCTTGGTCGGTTCAAATCAAGTGGGAATCAATTCAGATATAATCATACAAAACCAAAAAAATCGATTTGGGATTCTTTCCTCGGCACGGGATCGATCGATCTATTCTTACAGATCGGTCGATCTGTATAAATCGACCTTCGCCGATCGAGTGAAATGGACCAGGTCGATCAGTATATATTTCGCGTTTTTTTTTGTTCTGAATAATGATCGGGATCGATCGATCCACTATAACTTGTAAAGTGGGATCGATCGATCCCCCTTGTTGAACTCAATATATATCTTTTTTAAAAAATTACAATTTTAAGGGCATTACTGCCATTTTGGAAAAAATTAGTCTAATAGGACATAAAGTAGTATAATTTATTCTAAAAGGACATAGTTACCATTTTTTTGTTCTAAAAAAACAGATTTCCCAATATTTTACTGGATTCTTAATGAAATTCATCATATAAATCTACTTTCAGAGACATATATTTTGGATCAAAATCTTCTCTAGTAATAATCAAATCATCATTAGGCAATTTAGATTTGAAATCAAGCACTTTTTGTAGTTGTGGATCAAAAAAAATTCCAGTGGCATTGAATACATTAGAAACAATCACAACTCCTAAAACATCAACAAAATAACAACGAATAAATATCATATATTATCAGCAATTTTGATGTTAGATTTTGTGGGAAAAAAATACCTCTGAATTCTCGCACACAAACAAATCAAGCAGTGTATCACTAAATATTAAAAATACAAAACATTATAAGATAATAAAAATAATATAATATAAAATTATAAGCTGAATAAAACTTATGTCACGACTTGTTAATTCTAGCTTAGTCGATGATTTCCATTTTTCCATTAGATCTTCTAAAGGTCCAACATTCACAACTTCACCAATAACATCTAAAACACAAAATATTAGAATAAAGAATCGGTGAAAAAGAGAATATAAATAAGGACACATCAATAAAAACACCATATGATATAGAATACTAAACGATTAAGACTTCTTTTTCATATTTGCGTTCCAATATTTCCTTAAAATCTTTGAAGTAATTATTTGGTAATTCTTTTGGAAAATCATCACAAGAAGTAATTTTGGTTATTCTATAGAAGTTAATCTTAAAATGAAGAGCATTCGTTTTATATTATGTGGTATAGTCACCAATGGTGAAATTACTCAGAACAAAAGAATCTCCCTTGAGAAAACTTAGATCGGAAATTACCAAGAGAACGTTCATCAATAGAAGCATGAATCCTCGTCGGCTAAAAAAATTACAAAATCATTAACACTAAACAGTATAATTAATACTAATCAATAATGAAGAAAAAGAGAATACTTACAATGATATCATTATCAACCAACAACAATTCAATCGAAACAATTTTTGAATTTTTCCATGTATTCTGAAGTTTTAAGATTTGTGTGTAACTTTTGATTTTAGATATTAACCTGACGTTTATATGGTTTTCATTGTCGGTATAATGAACATCATTCAATTATTTAATGAATCTATGCTTTTGGTCAAACATGTATCTTATCGCAGGTTTATATTAATTTATAATTTAGAATAACCAACTAAAAATATTTAAAAATATAACAGATAAGTTTGAAAATATAACAGATAAGTAAAATTACTAACTAAAAACAATTAAAACATAATAAATAAGTAAAGCTAATAATTAAAATTATTGAAAATATTGACAAATAAGGAAAAAAAAAAAACCTAAAACTATGGAGAAACTGACACATACGCCCAATCACTTCTCAAATAATAGTATAGATCTCAAACAACATAATATATATTTTTAAAATAATAAGTATTTTATTTAAATCAATATATTTATAAAAATTATTACAAAATGCTTTAAATAACCTAGATATATTTACTGAATAAAAATTTCTTTTTATTTAAGTTTTCGTTTCTATATGATTCCGAATAACATCTTTATATATAAAAGAAAACATTAATAATGTGATTTCATAAAAGGAAGGTTTATAAAAATAATCTTGATATTAAACTAAAAGAAAGCATTCCGTTTTAAATTTTAATGTTTACGTTGTTTTATGAAACTTTGTATCCATCATCACTTCATTTTTTTGAATTTTTTTTTTGAAAATTGACATATACCAAATTATTAAAATACAATTTGTATTTATGCATCTAAGATGAAGAACCAAACAAATAGAATCAGTTTTATTTGATTGAATTAGATTAAAAATAGTTGTACTTTAACTTGAAGAAGTATAAGTAACACAGTATACCCACAAAAAGAGTAACTGCACTAATCCAAGTTTTTATTTGCAAAATACAAAATTAACTAAAACAATAATATACTATTATTTATAGTAATATTTTTATACATATAAATTATTTAACAACTCAACACTAGATGTGCATGTGGTCGTAGTAGTCGGCTCTATAGGAAGAAGACAAAGTGCAGTTAGCAACTCAAAACACAAATTCTAAACTGCTACTGTGCTTATTTGGTCTATCAGCAACTCGGCCGTAGCGATCATATTAGTATGTATATGAGCAGGACTTTCAAGAACATATTAATAAATAAATATAAATTTCTCAAATAATATTATAAAGATGTTAACTAACTACAATTAATTTTTTTGTATAATTTATATATATGATTGGGTTTCAAAAGGCTATCGATTTTATATTCATTTATGTAACTTTGAATCGATCAACAATTTAGTTTATTTTTACTATTTTATTTCAAAACAACATATATTAAATTATACATAATCTTACAAAAATATATTTACAAAATATAAGAAAATAATCAAATTAAATGAAAATAACAAAATTAATCAACACAAAATTAATCAAATTTTCTCAATAGAACAAAAATAATATGGTTGAATCGAAAGAGTAAAAGTTATACGATATATCTAAACAATAACCAAACAGAGAGATATTATATATCCAAAAGCATACTTCTAATTAAAATAACAGAAGATTATTTAAAATAAATCATGCACATTAATTACAATAGATGTTACAAAATAATTAAAATTAAAAATAAAGTATTAATGAATTATTATATTGTATTGATTTTGTAAATATTTATACCCACGAGCAAGGGAAAATCACCTAGTAAATAGTATTTTGGATGTAAATATTTATCTCTATTCAACTTTATTCTTTATACAGATATGGATTTAATATGAAGTAATTACGCATACCATTATTCGGAGTGCTCATCTAATTTATTTTAATAATAAGAGACTTTATTAAGTAAAATATATTAGTTGTTTAGATGAATCCATGAGGCAAAAATCTTAGATGAATCTTTCGCCACATGTTTAAAGGAGTCGATAGAATCTCAGTTAATTTAGTTTAAATAATATTCTTCAAAAGAAAAAGGTAAAAACTTTGGAAGGTTCTTCTGTCAATTTGAAGAGAGATCCTTTTCAATAAAATGTTTTACTCCCCCTCTGTTATTTAAAGTTATATATTCTAGATTTTTCACACATCTTAATAAAACACATTAAATTTGCATAGTTTTTTGTGTTTATCTTTTTTGCATAATTTTAAACCAATAAAAATTTAACTAATGCAATTAAATTTTTTGAAATTTGCAATTAGTTAATAAAATATGCATTGAAAATATAAAAGATAGATCTTTTTGAAACAATTTTTTTTTTTAGAATATGTAATTTTAAAGAACGGAGGGAGAGTATTAAGTAAATAGTTAATGGTTTAGAAGAATCTGTGTGACCAATAAATATTCAGTTGAATTTTTGGCAACAAGCGTAAAAGAGCTGATAAGATTTCAATTTATTTAATTTTAGAAAAGGTTTGGAAAAAGAAGAAAAAAAACTTTGGAAGGTTCTTCTACCAGTATAGTATAAAACGAGAGAGAGGGAGATCCTCCATCAGAACAAATAATCAAATCTAAAATAATTAAGAGAGAGAACTAAATTAACATGTTAAATGTTTATGAGTTATGGATTGTGATAGTTTCACTCTTAGTGTTAAAGTTATGTCATTGGATTTATCAATGGAGAAATCCAAAATGTAATGGAAAACTTCTTCCAGGATCAATGGGGTTTCCAATCATCGGGGAGACTTTCGAGTTTATGAAGCCTCATGGATGTTCTTCAGTTTCCATCATTTGTCAAGAAGAGAGTCATTAGGTTATTTCGATTCTTTCTATATATGCGATGCACTAATATTTTTAAGATTAATATTTTAGAGGCTTAGGTCTATATAATATTTTTCCTAATCACCCTAAATTCACTTATTTTGTTTTAGCCTTATATAAATATCCTAACTCACTTTGCTTTGTCAACTTTTGGGGGACAAAAATATAGATATGGACCTGTTTTTCGGACAAGCTTATTTGTAAGCAAAGTTATAATCTCAATGGATAATGAATTGAATATGGAGATAGCAAAGACAAATCGTACTATTGGTGTCCCGAAGAGCATAACAAGGCTATTTGGCGATAACAACTTATTCGTGCAGAGCATAGAGTCCCATAAACATGTCCGAAGCTTGACGTTCCAGTTGTTGGGTCCACAGGGTTTAAAATTGAGAGTTATTGAGGACATCGATCTCTTGGCTCGTAAACACATGGAGGAAGGAGCTAGGAACGGGTTCCTTGACGTCAAGGAAGCAGCAAGCAAGGTAAAAAAAAAAAAATGTCAATCATATCGCAGTGTCCTTATCTGTTGGCAAATATTTACATTCCACTAGACAAAGAATATAGACTATCTCAAAAGTCTTCATATTATCAATCGTTACAGATATTAATTGAATGCCTTGCAAAGACAGTTATGGGCGACATGGATCCAGAGACGGCGAAAGAACTCGCAATTTGCTGGAGAAAATTTCCGAGTGGCTGGTTTCGCTTCCCTTTCAAAATTCCTCGGATGGGTGTCTATGATATGATGAAAGTAATTATTTTCAAAAATCGTACTAGCCTCTTATATATGCATTAGCTCCTGTTTAAAACGATAGAGGTCGTGATATAGTGATATTTCTCGTGCAGGCAAGAAAGAGAATGATGAATTTACTAAAGGAGGTAGTGTTGAAGAAGAGAGCATCAGGAGAAGAGTTTGGGGAGTTCTTCAAAATCATATTTGGAGAAAATGAAAGAGGAAAAGAAAAGATGAGAACCGGGCCTCGTGGTCTGGTGGTAAAGGAACCTCGGCTGAGGTGCCCGCCATCACAACTTCGAGCCCCGGCCACAGCGGATTTAACATCCCTTCCGCTGGGGCGCTGGACCCTCTACGGAGGATAGTTGGGACTGTGGCTGTCCAGATACCAGAGTTATCAAAAAAAAAAAAAAAAAAAAAATGAGCGTGGAGAATGCGATCAACTACATATATACATTTTTTCTGATTGCTAACGAAACAACGCCACGTATTCTTGCTGCAACAGTAAAGCTCATAAGCGAAAAGCCTAGAGTCATGCAAGAGCTACAGAGAGAGCATGCGAGAATAGTCGGAGATAGGAGTGAGAAGGATGCTGCCTTAACATGGGAAGACTACAAATCCATGACTTTCACCCATATGGTCAGTACTTGCAAACATCATGTATATACCAACGACATTGCACAAATCATATATACAGAATATCTACCATTTTGCTTCATCATGTATTGACATATCTTAGTAGCTCACACAAGCATGGTGTTATGTTTCAGGTGATCAATGAGTCTCTTAGGATCACAACGACGGTGCCTGTAGTGCTTAGAAAACCTGATCACGATATCCAAGTCGGTGATTATACTATTCCGGCGGGTTGGACCTTCATGGGATATCCTAATGTCCATTTTAACCCAGAAAAGTATGAGGACCCTTTCGTATTTAATCCATGGCGCTGGAAGGTGATTTAAGTTTGGTCTTCATCTGTTACGCTATACTCTTTATTCCACTAGTCAAGTCCATAAACTTTTAACATCTATTAAAAAACTCACAGGGGAAAGACCTTAGTGCTTTGGTATCCAAGAATTACGTCCCCTTTAGCGCTGGTCCGAGACTCTGTGTAGGGGCTTACTTTGCTAAGCTGCTCATGGCCATTTTCATCCACAATTGTGTAGATACAGGTTTTCTTTTGTTTTATCACCTAATGAATCATAATTAAATTCATTTTTCACTACAATCAAAGTCTTCACTTACATATATACCTATGGCTTGCAGGTGGTCAATGAAGGTGGAGACCACCGTAACTCGAAGCTATATGCTTATGTTTCCACAGGGATGTGATGTTCAATTCTCAGAAGATACCAAAGTGGATTAGACGGTTGGTTATTGGAGTAGTTATATTCTAATGGAATTATTATATATCTTTATGTTGAATAAATAAAGTAAGCTAGACAGTTGCTTATAATCTATGAATATGCTTCCGGCATTAATAAAAAAAGATATTTTATTTGATAATATTATATAGGGGTGAGAAAAAAATCAGAGTCCGGAAATCCGATCCTATGAAAAGCAAATCCGAACAAAATTGAATCCGAAATAATATCTGAATGGATCTTGTTTTAAAGTGAAATTTTAAGGTTTTCTCCACTTTAAAATCATTTCATATTCATGCCACCAAGTTTTTATAGTGACTGTTTAAAATTTTCAAATTTTTGATATAAAATTGGATTCAAATTTAAAACGGGTTCAACCCAAATTTTTATGTTTTACGATATTTGAGCTGGACTCAAGGAAACTCGCCGAAAGTTTGACCGGCGAACCAGGTAGTGAGCTCAGAAGAGTCTCGGCATTGGTATGCAGAAACTGAATAGACTGAGGTATGGAGAGCCACCAAACATACAGATTCAGGGAGCCCACCTCTGGAGAGAGCAATCCCGCCGTACCTTCCCACCACAATAACCAGCCTCAGATGAGAACCATTGGAGTGAGAGAGCATAAGAACGAGACAGCGGAAGCAAAGGAAAAGTCCATTACACTCCCAACACAACCGCAATGTGAAAGGAGATCAGATCTCTGGTGCTGTACAGAACAAAAGAGAAAATCCATGAGATTAAGGATTCAAGAGGAACATGAAAGAGAGAAGTAGAGAGAAAGAAGGGCGATGCCAGCGAGCCTGAGCTCCCCCGGCGTTGAAATATGGAAGCTGGGAGAGTGCATTGATTACAATGCTAGGGAGAGAACTTAGGCTTCCCTTAAAATGTGATTTTTATCAAACAAACTTATATCCTTAAAAATGATAGAAATGATAGATTGTTGTGAAAGTAATGGAAAAGTCTATATTTATTCATAACATAGAGGTTCCTTATATAGGAGATTGCACCGTCATATATAAATAGAAAGAGTACAAATCATAATCCAACTAGGAAAAAGGAAAACATAAAGACATAAGGAAAAAGAAAAGCTGGCTGATTCTCTCTTTCTTGGGCCGCTGACGGTATAATCTCTTGGTTATGAGCCATCCACAATCTGGTTCATAACACTCCCCCTTGGATGTCATAACCATTTAGAGCATGTAACGTGCTTTAATGTTGTCTCATTAAAACCTTACCAGGAAAACCAAACTGGGACAAAACCATGGTGAAGGAAAAAAAGTACAATACACATTACTCCCCATGATTTGGACATTACTGAAGGTCCCTTGGACCTCTCCAATTTTCTGCAATCTGTGGGTGATGAAGATCTTGGGCATAATATGCTTCGTCCTCGAACATGATAGTTGGTTCTTCTTTACCATCGGCCATGCCACAATCTGATCGAACATATTGAGTCATCGACCTCAAATACACACACACGAAATCTTTGATGATGTTGCTGTGATATGCGTGTACCACCATGTGTAAAACATAACCTGTCTGAAAA
>NC_027750.1:20192364-20193711 GCF_000695525.1 Brassica oleracea var. oleracea | reverse complement strand
TTATGAAAAAGGGGCTCGTAGCCGTTTTACTGGTGATGGCCTAATGAGTTTTCCTTGTGTACATGCTATACACGTGAGATTATTTGGGATAACTCTTCTTATCTTTTAATGTGTACCTTTTGAATATCAATTTTCGCATCATGTTTGGACCATGATGGCCAATCTGGTCTTGCCATAAAGTGTATATTTTCGCAGGCTTTTAGCCTCTATCATACTGATCTATGCATAGTCTAGGTCAGTAGAGAATGTAGGTATAGTCTTTAGGACTTATTATGGTATTGGGCGATTTTATACATATATCTGAAGAAACTCTTTGTTTCCTTCGCCCATTGTTTCAATATGAAAGTCATTCATTCTTATATCTTTAAAACTCAATAGGCTGCTTTTGCTCTTAGAGCTGAGTAAATATAAGGCATCACTGATTTCTAGATGCACACCCTTAGGCAATAATATATTAGCCTAGCCATAGTCTTCTTACAGACTGGTGATACCTGCTTTGGTACTTATATTAGTGTTTTTCAGTGTACTCATATAGAAAAACCATTCATTCATTTAATCTAAGCAGACAATGTAATAGAAATGAATTCATGGAGATAAAAATCAGAGAAAGCATACAAGCAAAGCAATCACACAAATTTGATGTCGAAATCAGATTATCAACTTGATTCTTTTAGGCAATAATTAGTCTCATATTCCATAAGATCATCTTGATCATGTTCGAAATTATTTTCGAACTTTTGGTCGAGCTTTATGGTTTAAAGGATATACCACGGCCACTGCCTTGACCATGGCTCAAATTGGGTTGATACCTACGGCCTCTGCCATAGTGATTTCCACGGCCAAATGTGTTATAGTGGTCATGACCACGTCCTTTCCACCCTCCACGGCCATGGCCGTGTGGTCTATCATTCTGGACGTAGTTACCCTTTTTTTTTTCTTCTGCGGCCTTATTGGTATCAGGTAATGGGGTTAATCCAGGAGGTCTCAATTCACTGTTTCTCATCAGTAATCCATTATTTTGTCCAGCTAGCAATAGACTCATCCACGAACTTATAGTCCTGGATTCTGGGATTCCTCCAATCAAATAGGACCTTTGGTAATAACACCGTTTTTTGGTGATCATATCTCGATTTTTTAACTCTGTCCAAAGGTCTAGAGGATTCTCTATAGTCAGATACTGATCTTTGAGACTCTTATAAGATGATGGCTAATAAACTCCTTTGACTTTAATAAGATTATCGCCTTTTATGATTCATTCACCAAGTCCTTTGACTTTAGGATAAACTCAGTATCCAGTGCCCATTTCAAATAATTATCTCCTGAGAGATTTAGGGCAACAAAATCCAA
>NC_027750.1:20183870-20192352 GCF_000695525.1 Brassica oleracea var. oleracea | reverse complement strand
TGATTTTCGACATCTCAAATCATATATCAATCAATTTTAGATCTCATAAAATATTTAACATACGGCTATAAACAAGACATGCTATCAAGTCAATACATTTCTAATAAGAAAACAAGCCACACGGCCGAAGGTGATATAATGCAATAAGGCCACACGGACAAAGTGATATATGATGCATAATAAGTCACACAGATTTATCAAGTAAGGGTATCGACCAAACAAGCAATTTCTATATGTTTTCATGCGGCCATATGGTTATAATGCAAACCTAGCATATTGATTCTATATGTACAGGAGTGGAATTATGAAACCTCAGTTTAAAACAATCAGATCATGCAAAGGTGATAATAATCAGATCATGCGCATAACATAAACATGTTGGTCAGGATGATATATGATGCAAACTGGCCACACGGCCAAGTAGATATGATGCACTCATTCTTAGCAATCGGATTCTATATGTGCAAGAGTAATATTAAAACATTCAATCAAGGTTTAGCAATTAATCAATTAGTTTCAGGTATGAGATTTAGCTAGACTAACAATCAGATTCAATTAGGTTTTATCAAGACTAGCAATTGGATCACTAATCAAAAATAATCAAACGGATTCAAGCATTACACAATTTAGGGTTTCGATCCAAAAATAGGGTTTCAATCATGAAAAACCAAAACAATCAGTTTCAATGCTGATTCTATCAATTCTATTAATCAGTTTCAAGGCTGATATTTATTAGTTTCAAGGCTGATATTAGCAAGATGGAATCAAGCAATCTGATTTTATGAATACGCAAATTAGGGTTTAGGGTTTCAATTCGAAATTAGGGTTTTATCAATCAATCAGCTTCTAGCAAATAATCTTAAACTTCAGAACAATTGATTATATCATGAAACTATCAACCTAGTATAATATGAAACCTCAAAACATTTAATTCGGATTATGCAATACACGGATTCTATTTTAGGGTTTATCAATTCGAATTAGGGTTTATATTATAACAGATTCTAACATGCAATATTAAACCTCAAATCATTCAATCAGGTTATAAAAACTATCAATCCTAACTCACACGGATTTAAACCTCAAAGAAACATTCAATCAATCAAATAAAACAATCCATGCACACGTAATTTAGGGTTTACAGATTTTAGGGTTTCACTTTGAACATTAGTTCATTCGATTCTGGGTTCTTAGAGTTTAGTTATACCTTAAACCTTTGATGGGTTGGATGGCCACCAAGAGAATGAGCTTACGTGGACTGGTACAAACTGGAACCTTACGCGGACTGGTCCAAACTGTTTCCTTGCAGTCCGCGAGCTGAGATCAGGTACAAGTTGAGATCGAAAGTGATTAGGGTATATCGATAGAGAGAGAGAGAGAGAGAGAGAGAGAGAGAGAGAGAGAGAGAGAGATCGAAAACTTAGATTAGGTTGAGCTGATCGGGATCGTTGGTACGCGAGTTGGTACTTGCAGTCAAAGAACTCGTAGATCTGGAACAGTTTGTTCACAGACTGGAACAGGCTGATCGTACAATCTAGAATAGTTGAGGCGTACTGAAACTTGCAGAGATCAGTCCACAGATCGATCTTTTTGAGATCAGTGGTCGAATACAAATCAGGGTCATGATCAAAGAGAGGTGATCGATAGAGATTAGGATTTTAGCAATGGTGAGAGATTTAGGGTTTATGGTCGATATTTTAGCTTAGGGTTTTATAGATCAATCGTGCTGATAACGTGTTGTGAAAGTATTGGAAAAGTTTATATTTATTCATAACATAGAGGTTCATTTTATAGGAGATTACACCGTCATAGATAAATGGAAAGAGTACAAATCATAATTCAACTAGGAAAAAGAAAAACATAAAGACATAAGAAAAAGGAAAAACTGGCCGACTCTCTCTTTCTTGGATCGCTGATAGTATAATCTCTTAGTCATGAGTCATTCACAATTCGGTTCATAACATAGATAACATAATTAAAAATTGTCAAACGTGACATGTGACATGTAGTCGGCTATTTCTTATATCCTCAGCGCTAATTTATTTTGAGTGTTTTATGGCCATGCATTTCACTATTTTCAATTACTCATTTGCCATTGACCATTTCCCTAAATCTTTTAGATGAAATAAATAAATTCATTTGGACTAAACACCATCATAAGTTTATATTTTGAATAGTGTAGCCACGGTAAAAAGATGTCCAAATAAAAGATTTTGAGTGTTAGAAAACTTCCAATGAAAAATGTTAAGAAACCAAAGGTGCGATAACATTCTGTATATATTAAATGATAAACTTTAGAAAAAAATAACATTGTATTGATCAGTTATTTACATTCCAACCTTGTTGAGGTATGGTTTTCTCAAATATTTTCAAACCAATTACACCATCATTAACCCTGACTCGTTCTTAAGAAGTGGGTCCCAGATAAAAACCAGTTTTTCCTCCTCTTCTGTAAGAGGCGATTTTGTTTGGGTTCTTATACTGTTCGCAGACTCCACTGACACGTGGCGGTACGCGATTGGTTCGTTTTTAATTTTAAATTTTCTTATAAATCAGACAAAAAAAAATAATAATAAGAACTCTTTAGCGTTAATCATGTTCTTGTCTAAAAAAAATTAATTACTAAAAATTACAATAAAGACCATTGACCAAAAAGTTTGGCCCCACCAAATCACATTTAAACATTTCAAAAACATTTCATATTTCAGTTATTATTTGACATTAAATAAATATCATCATTTTTGGTTATAAAGACTCTCTCTTTTCTATCACTCTTATCTTCTTGAGAAAACTGAAATGAAATTTTTATTTTTATTCAATTATTCGGATTCATCTCTGGTGAATTTCAGATTGATACTATATTTTAATCTTTTGTCTGTTACTTTGGTTCTAATATATTGGGTTAGTATGTCCGGTTTATTCGGTTCTTCTTTTATTTTTCACCTTCTGTATGCTCAACTCACTGTTTGAATCTGTCAATACCGCAGTTTTTGCTCGAGCTTTCTAGCATGTGAGAAAAATCTCACATGCCACTTGATTTAGACTTATTTGGACAAATATCACCATGTCGAATTAAACACAAAGAATCAGGCTTGAGGAAGAGGAATCTTTGAAACCTGTGTCACGATCTGCTTGAGGAAGAAAGTCCAGACGAATACAAGTGTAGTATGATGGATCAAATCTTATATATTTAAACAGCTTCTTTCATGTGTGATTTAAAGTGTGTAAAAAGTGTACAAGCAGACAAGTGAAAAGATGGAGAGAGAAGCTGCATTCCAGGCAAAAATGAAGCCAAAGAAAAGGCTGAATCCCGGAGGAAAGTAGCAAAAGAGAAACTGATGAGAAAGACGCGACATGGTCAGCCTGTAATGAAATACAGAAGAGAGCATCTTCTTGAATCAATCGAGAAATCTGCTGAAAATTATGGAAGCAGAACCTCATGGCCACCTCATGTTCAAGACAACCTTGCTTTCAGTTCTGGTATGTTGTGTCTTGAGGTAAACATTTGTAGTTTTTGGGTAGGGTTGCCTTGTAAATATATATATTTTTTTTTTATAAAATGTGAAATTTATTGATCAAGGTAAATAAGCATTTACAGAATATTAGAAAGCCTAAAAAAATATTTACAAGGCAATTAGTATGATTCTCATTTCTGCTATGTATTGGCTGAGACTACAAACCATCTTTGCATCAACCCTGCGAGCTTATGATCAGCCTTGCAGTGAAGGAAAGTGAGAAATCTTTTTTATTCCAAACTTTAGTACAAAGACACAAGATTTGCTTAACATATTACAAAGCTACTAAAATGCTTATATTGCTGATGATTCCAACAATTTTGGTGAAGACAATATGAAAGACGACAAACATACATGGAAGCTGAAACTCCTAAAACAGCAAGTTTACTTTATGGCTAGATGTGAAACTCCAATCTCTGGATTCTTGTGTATTGTCCACACAAATTCAGGCATGTCCAATCTTGGTCCTGCGAGTGTCCTGTATATGTATATCCTCTCAACTGGAGAGCTGTCAGGTCTTGTCTCTAGAGGATGTTCATCAATGACTTCAACATTTAGCTTTGGCATTTTTTGACTCAGGAGCTTGCAAGCACCAAAACTAACACAGCAAGATGACATCCAAAGGGACCGCATGGTTTTTAGTTTCGCCGCGTTCTCCAGTAAAGCAGTGTCTCCAAAAGGGCAATCCCTTATCTCAAGCTTGTTTAAACTCTCACAGCCTGACAACAAGTGGTGTAGCATCAAGTCACTGTCCCCAGCAAATGCTATTGATAGCATCCTAAGCTTCTTGCCATGTGTCCCAATGTATTCAAAAGCCTTGTCAGTGAGGAGACCAGAGACAGAGAGCCGTTGAAGATCCTTGCATCTTTCAACTATGGCTTTGAATCCTTCATCAAGTGGCTTCTGTGTTTTGTGATCAGGAGCAAATGGCTCCATTACACACAGGCGGAAGCATTTGAGATTTGGACGGTTTCTTGCTATGGTAACCATAGCTGTATTTGTAAACTGGACACAAAAGTAGAGAACAGACTCAAGATTCGGACACGCTTCAGATACATAGACCAGACCTTGTTCAGTCATAGCTACATTTGTTTCATCGAGACCTGCTCCAGATGGAAACACCCTTAGTTCTCGCAGTTCCTTACAAGACGAGGCAACAACTTCGAGACCTTTGTCCTCTATCAAGTCCATTACCTGTGAGAAAACGTCTCATTTAGTAGTAAGAAACCAACATAGTAAATGGGCCTGAGCGATGAAAAAGAAAAAAAATATATAGGCCTGAGCATATTTCTCCGAAAAATGAAGCTCGATTCGCGTTTGGATCCTATCAATTATCTAACTGGATCCTATATTTCTAGAATAAATATTCAAATTTCAATAATATAGTTTGTATACTTATAAATGTTAACTATATTCAATTTTACTATAATCAAATAATTTTAAAAAATATTTATAAACCAAAATAGCCAAAAAAAAATTACAAATAACAAGAATGCATGATACTCACCCATAGCTTCTGCAAGTTGGAGCATCGAGTAATAAGCTCGACAAGATCAGACATTTGGACAGTAGCATAGCTCAAGTTCAACGAGGTAAGACCAGGACAAACAGAGTAAAGAAGTGGAATATACTCAGGGAGGACATCCCAGAGACCAGATAAGCTCTTAAGCTCCTTCAACTCTGAAAAAGCTTGTGATAACTTTGCAACCGCTTCTTGATCTAGCTTATCTGAGAAAGAACCTGTGCCAAGCTCAACCAGCTGTGGAGCTAGACGAAGCAAGCTCCCCAGAGCGTCTAGACTCACAGCTCGATTCAGCTTGAGAGACTTGAGGTTTGGAGACCTGCTCAAGAGACGCTCCAAGTCTGAAAGTTTAACCTCTGAGTCTAAACAAGAGAAGTCAAGAGAGACAAGAGAAGTCAAAGTTTCAGGGAAATAGCTAAGCCAGTCTCCTCCAATATCCTCAACTATGCACTCTCGCAATTCCAGCTCTCTCAGGTTCCTGTTTTTGAAAAATCAGACAACAAGGAACCAAAGTTGTTACTTGTGATATTTGTAACTAGGCCTGAAAAAACAAACTGGATCCAATAAACCCAACCAGAATCAAACCGAAATCATCAAAATACCTGAATGGTTCCTATATTTCTATATCTAAAATAATGGAACTGAAATGAACCGGAAACCAAATATATATATATATATATATATATATATATATAAATTTTAAAAAATTTCGGGATAAGACGTTTCCAAAATTTACTATCTCAATTCGACCCCATCCGAGCCGAAAATTTGCAAGTTCTTATAGAAATTTGCAAGTTCTTATATGGATCCCCTAACCCCTACCTAACCCCTACCGACTACCAATATCCGAAATACCTGACTACCACCACCGATACCCGAAATACCAAGGCCTAATTGTAACCTTAACATAGAAAGGTTTAGTATTTTGTTCAGAACCGAACCTGCAAGCTACTGCAATGGCTGCAAGACCATCAGTAGAGAAACCTTCACAAGAAGTCAACACAAGAACCTTAAAATCCTTAAACGAAGCAGCAATCTTCTCCAAGCACTCATCAGTCACCACCATTCTCTTCAACCTCAACTCTTCAAGAGACGGGCATTTCGCCGCCATAGCCTCAATCCACGGCCAAACATAACCACCCCAACCGTCAGGAACCAAGTTGTAGTCAGCGAAGTGAGGCTTCCCTTTCAGAGTCAGAGACTTCATCTCCGGGAACCGCCGTGCAACCGCCGCGGGGGTAACCGCGTAACAGTTTCTGACAATGACCCTTTTCCGAGTTCGCCGCTCTGTCTCGAACCATGACTTGCAGACCAGAGAAACAGAGTTTCGATCCTCGTTGGAGTCGACGAAGGAGAGGATATGCTCAAGAACCTTAGATGGTAATCGGAGATCCATCGAGAGGTTTGAGATATGATTCGAAGTGAGTGATCTGAGTCGAAAGGATGGAGGTTTTGGTATAATATATATAAACTGTGGAAGTGAAGTGACAAAGACTAGTGTGACAAGACAGGAGAAACAAAGGAGACAGTGTCCATGTGAGACCTTTAATAAAGTTGCCCATGTGAGGACGCCGGCTATGTCTGTGTAGGTCACTAATTTAGTTTAGTGGTCTTAATCATAATTACACCAACAGTTACACCACCAAACCGATCATAATATTACATGTAGTCTGTGTGCATATGATCTAATCATTTATGGAATTACCCAGATCACACACATGATTTCAAACTTTTTAATTAGTAGTTTACTTATTCTTAGCTGTTAAAGATTCAACATCTGTACAGTGGAGACACCATTTGCTAACGTATACCTATCATCTTTTATTTGACATCTCTTACCATATTATTATTCTTTGGTGCTGAAAAGTCGGATTCCAATATCCACCACTTTGTATTGCTGTCGGGAACCAATAATGTTCATCTTCTTGTCTTATCTACACGTGTCACATTTTAAAGATTTCTAACAAGTGAAAGATGACTAATCTGACCAAACCCACAAAACGTTGTCGTTTAATTAGCAAATATTGCTGATGAAAAGTCTTCACTTGTTCTCTTCCTCAATACTCCACCGATTTGCTTCTCGCAGCATGTTTTGTTTTCAATTAATTAAAGTTATAATTGGTTAAATAGATTGTAGATTCATTAATAACCGGTTCTTAACTCAAGAGCATCAATCTTTTTTCCCTTTTTTCTGGCTTGATTGGTATTAGAATTCGAAATGGGCCAGTGAACTTAAATGAGCCATTGAATTTTAAGAGACCCAGTTAAGTAAGATCCTTGGTAGCTCAATTTCTATCGGTGTATTTGATTATGGCGGCTATAAAAGTGAGACATTTTAGGATGAGTTAAACTTATATCTCTCGACCAAGGAGGAGCCTACTTCAGTACTCAAGGACAAGAGTCATCTGTTATTCCCCGTGTAAAAGAAGATCATGATGGTGCAGGGGCTTCAGGAAGCTCTGTTTCTGCTATCAACCTTGTGAGATTATAGCTTACACAGTCTCCTGCCACTCCTGGTAAACAACAAACAACTAATTCCATTAGCTATTCGTTTTTACGCATTGGTGCTCTTTAACTAAAGACTCTCGTGTCTCTTTGGTGTTGTTTTTTTTTCGCAGGCAGTCTTCGAGTTTTGGCAAAGAGATAGCGGTGCCGTTTGTAACACCCCAAAACCAGCCCAATTAAAAACTTTTAAAGTCTAATGGGTTCTCTACAGCCCAACTAGAAAACCATAGGGTTCTCCCTTTCCCCACATTATAAAAGCAAGCCTCCACTTCTTTTTCTCTCATCAGAAATCTAGAAGCGAAGCCCTGCAGAGAACCCCCGGAGAACAGAAGCCCTAGCCGTCGACTCTCTTTCTCTCTCCCCGCGCCGCCTCTCTCCCCTTTCTCTCACTTCACCGCGTTCCTCCTCTCTCTCTCTCTCTCCGCGCCTCTTTCTTTCTCCTCGCCGCGAGCAGCCACGAGTGGTGGTGGTGGTCGTGTGGCGTCTCGGATCTCAACCCTCACTTCTCTCGCCTCTCATCTCAGATCCAGATCCAGATCTAGGCTAAGGTGAGGTGTTCTACCCAGATCTCCTTCATGCTCTTTTATATTGTTGAATGGGTTGCTAGGATTGATTAGATCATGTTTGTTTGTTGTTAGGATGATAGATCATATTGCATCAGGACTCTCATACTGAATAAGAACTTTACACGAACGGGTTTAATGATGATTGATGATTGACTGATTGTTTGACTGGTTGAAGATCTGTGGTTTGTGATTGAGAGCTAGGATGGTTAGAAAGAAATGAACGTAGGATCATAAGAGAAATGTTAACCGGTCTGATTAGATGAATGATAAGATATCTATGAATGATTGTTAAATGGATTGAGTGTGACACCGAGAACGGGTGGCGTCTAAAAAGGAAAGTAAGAAAGAGTCTAAGGGTTTAAGGAAAAAGGAAA
>NC_027750.1:20182855-20183187 GCF_000695525.1 Brassica oleracea var. oleracea | reverse complement strand
GGGAAAGTAGACATGTGTGTCCTAAACCCCGCGCCCAGGAACCCCGGTTGGAAATGGGGAAGGGGAGGGTGTTATAATTGGTATCAGAGCCAGGTTAAGGTCCCTTAATACTAACTTAAGAGATCAGCGTTTCCGATATTGTCCATTTCCATTATGGTTCTGATAGACCGTCATAGCTAACGTTGAAGGAAAAATTCGAACAGCTCAGAGTCTCCGGTCAAGATCAGGTCAACAAAAAGTCCTTGTACCGCAGTGTAGTGGAGTTTTAGAGATTCAGGAATGGGTAACAAGGAGTTGTAAGGCAAGTATACAGAGGGATTAGTCGCCTAGCA
>NC_027750.1:20181653-20182787 GCF_000695525.1 Brassica oleracea var. oleracea | reverse complement strand
TGTCTCACCGGCGACACCGCCCCACACCGGGCCGGGAAGGCCGGGGGGAAGAGAGACGGATGCAAGGCCGAGCCATGCGCAGCTTCACGGAGGAATTAAACTCTGCAAAGAAATGGACTCCTGGCATTCCGATATAACAGTCAAACTAGTTTCCACAAAAAAAAAATATATATATATATATATATATGGGCGCGGGTCCCACCACCATGGCGTGGGCACGCCGACGAGGAAGAGGTGAACCAGGGCGGCCAAGGGACTACCGGCGAGACAGTAGGAGAAAGCCGATTTCAGACTGTGAGAACTAAGCTAAGGATCATCTTGGGGTAAAAAGGATGATGGAGGATCATCCTGGGGGTAAAAAGGATGACGGAGAGTTATCTTGGAGCAGAATGCGAAATGCTAATAAGGATATGGGATCTTCATAGGGTAAAAAGGGACGATAAGAACCACACCGTGGATGAGATTTCATGGAATGCTGAAGCAGCACTAGTTTTGAGAAATGATTGAAAAACTGCCATCTCTGCATGACTACTATTACATTCTGATCAGGTCTTTGTTTTTACGCTGCAGGATGTCTTCACCAGTGCATCACGAGCTCGGAGAAAGACGCATGCGCTATGGACCAAAAGGGACAAGGGCGTACGCCCGCAAGCCCTACTGTGACGCTTGGGGTGACATGGTACCTGCACTCTTCCCAGACGAAGAGGAAATGGAGTTCGCGGAGCAGCCGAACGGCCCCATCCAGGAGACGACCGTGAGGCGTCGGGTTTTGATGCCCCATTTTCAGCGGGCAGCCGAGTACAGGCGATTGTACCAGGGTCAGGGGACTTTCCAGTTTGCGCCTGAAGTTGACATGACACCGGCCACTAAGGGCCGAGGGCGCCCAAGGACGACGGGGCCGACCAGGGAAGGTCCGGGACCGATCAGGATGGAGGACAGTGTACCAACGAGGAAACGTGGGCGTCCAAGGAGGATTCCGTAAGGAAGATTCCGAGCATTGATGCAGAGAGCCTGGGGAACATAACCGGAGTATGTCGGTGTGGAACAGTGATACAGGCCAGGCAGGGACCGCGCTCAGTCCGGGAGTACACACACTACAAGAAAACAGGGGGATTCTGATGGCCGAAATCGTCG
>NC_027750.1:20175603-20176482 GCF_000695525.1 Brassica oleracea var. oleracea | reverse complement strand
AATTCCGACGACTTCATTTTTTTGGATTTGGTCGGAAATTTGTCAGTATTCCGTCGCAAATGTCCGACGACCTTGGTGTCCGTCGGAAGCTCCGGCGGAATTAGGAGGGTTTTCTTGTGGTGACAGAGGAATTCCTGGAGTCAGCCAAAAGATGCAAGCCCAAGACAGCAGAGGATTGGTGCCGGTGGTACAAGGCAGGACTCCGCGAAGAAATTCGGGGAAAGCTGATTTGTGTGTTGGAACCATGGGAAGTCGCCTTGGTGAACCGGATGGCCGGTCAGGCAATGGAGGCTGAACGGACACTTACTCGTCGGGTCGTCGCCATCTTGAGCTCTGAGGAGGACGAAGAGGTGGAAGAGGATCCATCGGAGGACTCAGAGTGGGAAGAGGAGTCGGCGGCGTCGACGGGGAGTGGCCGCGTGACTGGTCCTGAGCCGGAAGGGGAGCAGAAGTCTCCAGTTTGAAGTGGCTAGTTGTGATTCCTGAATTAGCTAGTAGGAGTAGGACACGGTTTTCTTCATTTCCTATTGTTCTTTTTAGCTTTTCATTTCTTGTTATAAGGATATTCGCGGATTTTGACAATACCTTGAGACCTATCTATTTATTGTAGTCCTACTCCATTTCATTTATTAAATTCGTTGTTGGTTTTAAATGAGCTTGAGCAAGTAAGATGCCTTTTGTGTGCTTCCCTTGATTGTGTTTGAAAATTTTCCTCGGGTTTTGAGATGTTAAGGTTTAAAGCCTGAAGATTGGAATTCGGGGCGAATTCCGATTAACAGGGGGAGAATTGTAACACCCTAAAACCAGCCCAATTAAAAAATTTTAAAGTCTAATGGGTTCTCTACAGCCCAACTAGAAAACCCTAGGGTTCTCCCTTTC
>NC_027750.1:20164674-20174823 GCF_000695525.1 Brassica oleracea var. oleracea | reverse complement strand
AATTGGGTGAATTGAGTGATGACTGAGTTCATTGCATTGCTTGTTTTTCGTGAAATGAAACCTTAATAGCTAGTTAAGAAATTGGGTGAATTGAGTGATGACTGAGTTCATTGCATTGCTTGTTTTTCGTGAAATGAAACCTTAATAGCTAGTTAAGAAATTGGGTGAATTGAGTGATGACTGAGTTCATTGCATTGCTTGTTTTTCGTGAAATGAAACCTTAATAGCTAGTTAAGAAATTGGGTGAATTGAGTGATGACTGAGTTCATTGCATTGCTTGTTTTTCGTGAAATGAAACCTTAATAGCTAGTTAAGAAATTGGGTGAATTGAGTGATGACTGAGTTCATTGCATTGCTTGTTTTTCGTGAAATGAAACCTTAATAGCTAGTTAAGAAATTGGGTGAATTGAGTGATGACTGAGTTCATTGCATTGAGCAGTATAAAAGCTCATGGGGGAGACTGGTCTAGAATCGCTTCACTGAGTATTCATACTCACCCCTCTTTTTGCCTCTTCCTTTTTGCAGAACTATAAGTGGAAATGTCAATGGTAGGAAAGGAAACGCACCTGAAACTCATGGGACCAGAAACGGGACACACGGAGATGTAGGGAAAGTAGACATGTGTGTCCTAAACCCCGCGCCCAGGAACCCCGGTTGGAAATGGGGAAGGGGCGGGTGTTTCACCGTTGATTTGCTGCTCCTCAGATACTATCTTTGTTCCGTCAAAAAAACAAAGATATGCTCGGTTCTTGGTCTTCTCTAGCGACCAACGACATGCTTTCCGCCGCATACGAAGTCTATGATCTCCAAGGCCAGTCTTAGGCAAAACCGAATGGTTTCATTCGGTTATGGTTCCCAAAATTTTCTTAAAAAATTACATAGATATAGGTCTCTAAATTTGTAAAAAAAAATGAAATATTTACTGTCTTCCAAAATCTCTTGGCAGGCTCTGATGATCTTAATAAAACAGTTAGAGGCTTAAACTGACTCTAGTTTTCAGCCCAACGGGCAGTAAATTTGTGATTTTTTTTGGGTGTTTTTGCTGAGAAGGTGATTGAACTCTGTTCGGAAACTCGGCAGACGCTACGCTGCGGTTGGGTATAGCCTAGCACCGAATCAATTAATCGGAGATTAATCGGGAATTACTCAACGATTCGTTTTAGGTTATATATCATATATTTTTACCAGTGAGGTGCAGTGGTAATGTGTCTTTTACTTAACTAAGCAACCCGACTTCGAGTACCAATAAGTGTATTTTAAGTAATTTTTAAGTTTTTCTTTAATGAAGGGTAAAGCCGTCATTTACATATCATCTTTTTTTTTAGGTTTCTTGTTCTGCAACTGTAAAAACGCGACGTCTATCAGATTTTGACGCGTTTTATAGCAATTTTCTTCATTTTTCTGTTGGTTTTGCCAAAACTTCACAAATATAAAGTAAATTACTAGATCTACGGGTTCAAATAAGTAAAAAATGTAGTTTTTTTTCTAAAACCGATTTTCTGAGTGCATAGTTCCAATTCACCACGGTTGCTCAACCTATAGCAATTTTTCGGCCGCTAAATCGGCTAGGCGACCGAGTTTTAGAACATGGATTCAAATAGATCCTTCAATAGATGAGATGGGAGTCTAGAAAGAGTACAAGAGTAATGTAGCTGAGATAGCAAAGGGAAACAAATGATAGAACTGTATTATATAAATTACGGAGAACTGACTATTATAAAGAATAAAAATGATAAGATTATACCAAAAATTAAGAAAATGATGATACAATCACAGAGTCAAGATATTATCGTTTTCCTTAACTTTAAATACGCTCTGTAGTGCGACGGTTCGATAACGTAATGAGTCACATGATATAACTGCAAAAAATCTTTTGATCTGCGTCACTGTAACAAAAGTCTGGAGAAACTAGTTTTATGCATATTCTCGAACTCAAAACAAATATCAAAGAGAAAAAGAAAAAAAAATAATGTGAGGAATTGTTAAACAATGATTTTCTTTCCAATGTGTCTCATGAATGAGTTTCACGTATTGATATATAACTTCAAAGTCAAAATGTATGTCATGTTATCATGGAGTAAACTATCGTAATAACGAGAATTGAATTTCCATTACTCACGTTAGTGGGCAAAGTAATAAATGGTTTTGACCAAACAAATCAAAGCCAACAATACTTTATATGGGTTTGCATTTTTATGTTCAAATAAAACATAAAAGATCATCATAAATATAATTAGAAAGATTAAGTTAATTAACAGATCCAACTAACAAAATCATTTTTAAAATTTTGGATAATTCATTTGCTAAAAATTTATACTTAGCCAAATTAAAAGTTTTATAAGTTTTGCATGTCATTCACTTTGGATCTCTATTTCTCATTTAACACAATTCTGATTTTGACAAGCAAATACACTAACTCATAGGGTTCACGGTGACGATTAAATCGTGTCCAAGTTCTGGTTCTTCCGAGAGACGTCTCTGTCGAAAAATCCATCGGAAAATTGGTCCACATCCCTTTGTCAAAAATGAGTTCCAACAGCAAAAACTCCGAGAAAGTTGTCTCTTGCTTGTCAACACTACTGTCTTCGATTCTTCTTCTCTTACCCGCTTACTCTCCAAGTAATAAAGAGATTCCATGTTTTAATTGTTGCTTGTGTTGTAAGGAACATGATCAACGTTTTGGTTTCTGTAAATTTAATAAATAAAGGAGGCGTCTTCTGGTAATGGCAATGTGGAAACTTAACCGAGTTTTGTATGTGATTTGCTTTGTGATTTACATGATCATACAGCCATCTTTGTTTTGGTAGGTTCAAAAATCAAAAGCAAGCATGTGACATATTCGACCGTTCCTTCTACCCTCTTTTTAAGAAATGGTATGATGATTACTTTTACATTAAGTTCTGCGGTTAATTTAACACCATTCCAATGGTTTTTGTGAGATCTTAGCATGTTCTGAAACTAAAGACTTTAATATTTATAGTCATGTGTAGGAATAGATTTAAGAGTCTCAAGGTGTGGTTAGGTTGATGCAGTAATAAAAAAGCTTTTGTCCTGTGTGGTTTGAAAACTCTAGAAAAACTAAATGGTTTGCGACACTAACAAAGCTTGGAGGGATATACTTTGATGATCTGAATGACTATGGTCAGAGATGTTTCTGTCATTTGCAACGGCAACAAAGCTTCTGACAGTTTGTCTTTAAAAACTTCCTAGTTAGCTAATTTGAGTTCTGAGACTACTTCTGCAGAAGTGCAAGCTCAGTAATACAAGCTTATATATACCCATAAATACATTCAGTGAGCAACACAAGGCATGTTAACAGGTATCAAGGTGGAGATAATTTGAATTCAACTTGGTAAGATTAGATATTTGCTTTGTTTATAAAATCTCTTTTGTCTCTTATAAAAACCTCTCGTGCCACATATATGTTATGGATATATTCTTTCTGTTTCATAATATATGATGTTTTATAATTGGTTCAATCACTTTGAATTGATATTACTAAAGCTGCTTTTAGATAAAAAAAAATTATATTTTAGTCTTTGTTTTTAGGCACAGGGAAAATTCCATAAAAATATCTTAACTAAATTTCGTTAAGCTTTTTAATACCCAAATTTTTTGGCTAGCCACTTTACTACTTCAACTAATTTGTTTGCCTATTTTAATACACAACTTTTAAAATGGTACTCATTTTAATACCAAAACTGTGTTTATCTTAATCAAAACTATTAATAAATTTTAAATAAAATTTAAAAATCTCTAAAATTCACAAAATAATCTTAAAAATTATAATTTTATTTTAAGTCTTGTAAATAAAAGTAACTGAATTGTGGATAATCTTAAATTGTGTAATAAATTTTTTATGTTTTAAATATCAAATTTAGTTTGTTTTTGAAATAAAAACAAATTTATTTATTTCTCATAAAATAGGTTTTTATATATTTAAAATTTCTCTATAATTTAGTTATTTTCTTTCTTATAAGTTAAAATAAAATTAGAGATTTTAAAGTTTTTTTCTCAAATTTTGGAGATTTTTTAAATTTCATTTGAAACTTATTAATATTTTTGATTAAAAGAAATAAAGTTTGAGTATTAAAATGGACACAGTTTTAAAAGTATGTATATTAAAATGAGCAAAATAATTAGTTAAGGTATTAAATTGAGTAGGGAAAAAATTTTGGTATTCAACAACTTAATAGAAATTAGTTGGTGTATTTTTATGGAATTTTCTCTTAGGCATAGCAAATATCTTATAATTTAAAATAGATGGAGTATATTTTTTTAAAAGGTGTATGATCGCGGATATAACTGTGCACTTTTTTTCTTTTTTTGGCTTAATTAACCATGCAAAGTTCTTGATATGTTATCAAAATCAAGAAAGTATATCTTTGTTCAATCTAGCTGAATACCATTGACTTTTTCTGGAGTTGTGGATGCAGAAGTCATGAGGAATGGACACGCTATTAGATGCTTGTGTCAATCCAGAAGAGTGTATTTTGTTAATCGTGGTTATTATCATATTATGCTCATAGGCTCTTTGTTAATTTTGAGCAAAAACCCTTAAAAGGGTAAGAGTCTAATGAAGAATGAGAAAGTAGACATGCAATAAAAAGGCCCCTTTACTATTTGTGTAATTTGGCGTCATCTGATCATAGTTACTGACTGAAGGAAGGCCATGACGATGATGATGGAGTGTACAAAACCATTTATGACGGTTATAAGAGTATTAAACTTTTTTGGGTCCGATTGGTAACGACTGTAGCTTTAAAATTTTTGCTGTAGCAAAAAATCTGTAGATTTTTTGTTGTAGCTTTAAATTTTATTGCTGTAGAATTTTATGGACAGCACTAAAAAATTGCTTTGGATATTTGTCTACAGAGCACTTGTACAGTTGTAGGTTATTTCAAAAGTTGTGATTTAAAAAAAAAATTTAAGCTTAATTGATCTGAATTTGATGCTTTAGAAATAAATCGTGCTGTGGACATCACCTACAGCAACTACCAATCAACTCCCTCCAAATTTACTGACACAGTAAAATGCATGAGTCTCAGATTAAGAGCTGTTGGCTCAAAGAAACAAGCATTAGAGTACCTTTATCACCGTATATAAACAAAGGTTTTAAGGCAGAGGTCCTGCATAATTTTTTAAAAACGTATGCAGAAGTAGCGAAATAGAAGACGTCTTTGGTGTGTCTTTAGTGCTGTTTGCGGACTCCACTAACATGTGGCGGTCCGCGATTCGTTCTTTCTTTAAAAAATAAAAAATAAATAAGAAATCCAATGCCATATTGTTGGATCACAGTCAATTGAAGAGTGAGAAAAGAAACGTGTAATAAAGAGGCCTTTAGCGTCATCTCATCATAACTTACTGACAGGGAGATGGAGTATAGTAATTAGTACCATCGTGATGATGATGATGGTGATACGATAAAGTTAAACTTTACCAACCTACTGACACAGTTAAAAGGCATGAGTCTGAGTTAACAAGCCATTCGGTGCATGCACGCGCGTTATTAAGTAAACCTTAGCCACTTGCTCGGCAAATGTTCACGAGAACAAAACTTGATAAGTGAGATAACATTTTTTTTTTTGTGAACTGAGATAACATTGAATCTGATGATTTGATTTACTATTTTATATGAATGACATTTCAAACATTTTAACCAATCGTTTAATGTTCTTAAATCATCTTCAAATTCACCATACGTCAGTGTCTCATTTTGTCTTGATTCAAGAAACGCCCGTGATTTTCATTTCAATTCTCCATAGTGTCCAGAAAAACCCCGTCGTTCTCGTTTTTGTTGTCGTTGTCTCGAATGGCGGACAGGAAGAAAAAACAACTTCGTCTCCGGATATACCACACACAGACACATACATACGTAAATGTTGTAATTACACTAGGTTTTTCTTTTTTTGCTAAATTGTAAATATCATTAGAATGAAAAGAAGATTTTACAAGAGCTAGATCTTAAGTTTGTTCCATCATGGCAAAAAAAGAATAAAAACAAGATGAATCACCATTTGACAATAACATTAACACCTAAATGATCATTTCAGTCAAGAAGCCATGAGCGATTGGAATTGATTCCTATGCTTCCTAGCTGAAATAATGTTTCTCATCTCCTTATCAACAAAATAGAACACTGATGCAGGCGGGAATGAGATTTGGTTATGGATTAAATTGTTTCTTTGTTTCCAAAGATGAAAGATGACCGTTTGAGTAGCAAGCTTCCGCATGAGCTTCAGCTTCGCAGGCCCAACAGCTCTTATCCAAGATAGGAGTTCTGACCAATCCGTAAAGGTTGACACCGGAGGATGACATCTGATGAAAACCTCTCTCCAAACATCAAGGCTGTACTCGCATCGCAGGAACAAGTGATCTCTGGTTTCTATGCTCCTCGAACAGAAGGGGCAGTCAGTAGTGATGGCCATTCCCCAAGTCGCTAGCCTGCTCCTAGTGGGCAGTATGTCGTAGTTGGCCACCCACATCGTGAAAGAGTGCTTGGGTATCGCTCCCTTGAACCATACAACATCATGCCAGTCCACTTCCTCTTGTCTTGGCCTTAAAATCTCCCATGTCGTTGAGGACCTGAAAACACGCAAAGGAGAATCACCAGCAATCCATTCATAGATATCATCAATATCAGGGGACAAAGGCAGAGAAATGGTTGTAAGATAAGAGTGAAGGTCCACTTCTTGTTGTGATCTTGGATGTGGAAGAATCCAAGTTGAGTCTTGAAGCGCATCTGCTACTACAGCGTCCTGTCTCAACCGTAGAGCTCTAGGGCCTTGCGGCCCGATGTGTGTAATGAGCTGACCGAGAGGTGACCAAGAATCGAACCAAAAACTTGCACTCTTCCCATTACCTAGCGACACTTTGCAAAACTGAAGGGCCAGATCGCGGAGCTTCAGTAGTCTTCTCCAAGCCCAAGAGTCAGTAGTTGACGGTTCGATGGTCCAAAAGGAGCGTTCCTGCAGGTGCTTGTTCCAGTGCCAATCAGACCAAAGAGAAGGAGGTTTTGACATGAGGATCCAAGTGAACTTTAAGCACAAGACTTTGTTCCACTCCAAGAAGCTTCTTACGCCTAAGCCTCCCTCTGTTTTTGGCAAGCAAACAGTGGTCCAAGCAATTTTTGCTAATCCGCTCCAATTGTTGTTGGATCAGCAAGCATGGCTGATTGAGCCCCCAAAAGAATCTCGTTCGCAGCAGCTGTCTTTTTTTCAATACCAGAGAAGTTTTGATGACTATAGGTTCTGATGCTTTGCTTTAGTAGTTTGAGCTTTCTAGAGACTCTGAACATCGCAGAACCTATGACGTTGAAAGAGTACCAGTTCTCAGCGATCATGTCGAGGAAGTCTGGGCTCTGGATGAGAAAGTTGTAGAATCTAAACGACTTCTTAGTCCTTTGCTGACCAGGCTCAAGAGAGACTATAATGACTGCATGGTCTGAGAAATCAGGATTACCGAAGAGAGCAACCGAAGCAGGGAAAACTAAGTGCCACTCTCCATTTACAGGGCATCGGTCTAGCTTCTTAGCTATTGGAGAGCTCTTGCGCTTATTCCACCAAGTGAAAGTGTTTCCTCTGAAGTTCAGGTCCTCCACATTTATATCAAACAAGCATTGGTTGAAATCTCTTATCCTCTTATCCATATCTAGAGTCGCAGGGATCGAGCGCTCAAGGGTCTCTTATCTGGTTAAAATCCCCAAGAATTAACCATGCCTTGGAGCCCAGTCCGTGGGTAGTAGCGAGATCCAGAAGTTCAAACCATAGCAAGGTCCATTCCGCCGCATCATTCGAAGCATAGATGATCGAAATGATGAGGTTTGATGGAGGAGAGGGCCATGTAACATCAACAGTGACCATCTGAAGAGATTTCAAAATAACCGTGACCAAAATAGACGGGTGCCAGATTAGCCAAATTTTAACCAGAGACGAAAAAAATGTAGTTATCAACAGAAGACCACCCCCGGGCAGATATCCGAAACAAATTTTTGCTTTTTAGGCTGCTTGACATGAGTCTCGAGCAGACCACCAAAAAAAGATTATTTTTCCGAAATCATTTACGGAAATCTTTATTAAGACCGCGTACATTCCAGCAAAAAATATCTGTCGACATAAAATTAATTGATTTTGGGGCCCCTGCCTCGTTTCCCTTTCTGACCTGAGAATCTTTTCATGTTCCGCACGACTTCAAAATCCGGTTCATGTTTGCTGAACTCACCTTCTTCAAGTTCAGAGTCAGAGGACTCCACGTCCGAGGAGTCTGGTTGGACGTCAGACTGATCAGAGCGGGAGCTACTCCTTGGCAGCTCTCTTTGCGCAATCGGAACAGTGCCGCTAGTCTCGCCACTTACCCTATCAGTTGTTGTTCCGAGCTTGGAGTTCGTAGCAACCTCCACCTGTAGAGAACCTGAAGTAATGACTTGGTTGGCAGGGGAGGTCGTTGGAATACACTTGAGTTCACCTCCACCAGCCAAAGACTTCTGAACTTGAGGATGCTCCTGGTCATTTGTAGGGGTAGAACGAGGCGAAATAGAGTTGTAACTAACACCTGCCTCAGCCCTTTTGTCCTTTGATCTTCCACGCCTAGTCTTTTTTCCTTGGCCCTCCTGCCTAACCTTCTTTGGACAGTGACGTAGAGCATGATCAGGGGACTTGCAGTACGCACAGGTCTTGGAGATTTTCGGACAGCGCTTGGAAATGTGGCCAATCTCCTTGCAAAGGTCACAAACCGGAGGCATCCAAGGACTTGATACCAACACTCTACAGATTTCTCCGGAGTCAAACTGAACATTTACCGCCTCCGGGAGAGGCTTCCTGGGATCAATGACAGTAAAAACTTTGGCAACTTCCTGATTAGTCTTTTTAGCAGTCGCTGGATGAAGGAACTCAGGGTGACCAACCAGTCCCATAATCCATTCCAATCCGTCTTCATTGAAGAACTGAAAGGGGACCTTCCTTAGCTCGAGCCAAATGGGAGCTGAGGTGAGCTCTGGCTTGACAAGTACCACTCCAGGTTCCCATTTGTCTACAAACATTGTCTGCCCTTCTATTTGCCATAATTTTTGTTTTATGACTCTATTTGTCGCATCCCCGATCCTGAATAGGATCATTGGGACGGCCATGGATCGAGGAACCGTACTAGCCAGTCTTGAGACATAAAGGCAGGCGTTCCCTGGCCAAGAAAGAAGGTTAAGAACATAAGGAGACTTAGACTTAACCTTATAAGAGCAAAGAGACAGCTAGGATGAGTAAGACGGTAGCTGGAAGAAGTATTCGAGTAGCTCGACCAGCTCAACGGAGCTAGGTTAAGTTCACTCCAGCTCAACCACTACTAAGTCAGCTCCACTAGCTGGACAACTATCTCACTCAGCTGGTGCAGGTGGGAGTCAGCTCATCTCAGCTAGACAGACTATTTAGGTTTCGGGCCGATGGTCCGAGTCCGGGCCAGTGGTGGGCTGTGAGGTCCAGCCATGTGGCCATGGTCTGTTGGGTCTCTGGACAACAACAGACCCCAAACCCAATCAGAAAGGGCGATGAGGTGCTAGTTGCCGAGGAGGCACAACTCTTGGCCGATGGTGCCCATCCGCTAGCAAGTCGTGCCTGTTCGTGGGGCAAGACTTACCCCCTCATTTTCTATAAATATGAGGGCCCTCCTGTTGATTTCTTTATCCAATTCCAGAGTAAAATACTCAGAGAAAAACGTAGAGAGAGAGAAAGAGAGGGAGAGAGTTCCGGCCAAGGAAAGGCCGAGTTTAGGGTGGTTAGGTTTCCGGCGACTCTGATCGTTTGTGAAGCAACCTCCGATCAAGATGGGGGACCAAGACAAGGAGAAGAACGTGGAGAACCCAGAGGTGGTTCAGAAGGTATATGATGGGCCGTGGCTCCATCAGACCGAACGGACGGTCCATGCGATCGCACCGCGGCTCTGTCGGTTCGTAAGTCCCATCCGACTTCTCTTACTTGTGTTCTATCCGATCTCTTTCTGTTCTTTTTGTTTATACACAAAGGGTTGTGTTGGTTCAGTCCAAGGGACACATCCCTAGACTTGGCCATTCATAACCGGACCGCTAGCCTTGACACGGGTCGGCTATGCGGATGGTTCGAATCGCACCATGGACTGGGCGGTTGGGATAAACGGTTGGACATG
>NC_027750.1:20144866-20164570 GCF_000695525.1 Brassica oleracea var. oleracea | reverse complement strand
GAGGATCAAGAGGTACGAGGACCAAGAGGTACGAACATCAAGAGGTACCAAGGACCGAAGGGGTGCATGTTCCAAACGGTGTCTGTTGAGACAGGTTGTGTCCGATCCTTATGGATCAGTCTATGACTTGCTAAGTCAAGACATGGTTCACGGTTTGTCTAAGCCAGGAAAGAGTCGCATTGTCTGATCGGTTGCTAAGCCTACCGGATTGGGCTTGAGGCTTACTCGGCCATTTGGATCCAGGCCCAAGGCCGGATCAGGTAAGGAAGTCCGTTGGGCCATTGAGCGGGACTTCATGGACCGGTCGCACTTAAATTCTATCCGGTTAGACGGATTGGTCTTTGGGACGATCCAGACCTGTTCGTGTGTTCTGTTTATCTATTTTGGACCTTCTATCTGATTCTAAGTCAAAGGGTGGTTGGTTGAATGACTTAGGATACGGTATATGGGTTCACATATTTTTATTATTATATTGTCTGAGGTTTATCTATGTTCTAGGAACCAAGCCAAGCATTGTAGAATCATCCAGTTCTATTCTCGGTTATGATTAATGCTTATCTGGTTGTGGTTTCAGGAACTAAGGATGGTTCTGGTCAAGCCAATGAGCCGTGAAGGCTCGGTCAGTGAGAGGCTGTGTAACGTGTGGTTAGATGATGTTAGGGATGAACTAGTGATTGTCTATGAAACTGTTAAGAAGTTGTGTATCGGATCTCATGTTTCTAAGTAATACAATTTATACACATTTATGTTCTGCTATGCTATCTGTTTATTTGTTTTAGAACCTCAGATTCGAATATGACTTAATAAATAAAAGACTTAAAATGAGTCAAACAAGCAAGAAATTAATAAGTAAGCCCGCGGATTCTGTTGGGTCGAAAGGCCAGGGTTCGGGTCTTACACTATTCCTCGTCCCCGCATTAGGAATGCGAAACAGAAAAGAGAAGCCTTCCATTTTCGACACCACAATGTCCCTATGGTGTTTACTCCATATACCATTGACGATGTTATGCAGAGTGCCTTGGGAGGGAGGGTCAGAGTAAAATTGTCCAATGACAACCGGCTCCCAAGACTTCCTGTTATTTTCTATGACGGAGTTCGGAATCCTGATACACGCTTCACCTGAGGGTAGAGTGTAAGCTTCACCTTTCTTTGAAAGCCTCTTTCCAATACCTTTGGCGTGGGCGCACCAGTCGGGTTTTGGTGGGTCGATGGCTTTACCAGGCTCCTGGAGAACCACATTCAGTGGCGGTTGAAGTGCACCGACATCAACACTAACACCTTTCGCTGGCTTATCCCTGACAGAGTGGCTCTCAGTTTCGGTTTCACCAGAAGCTAACTGCGAGCTCGAACCGACGTTGGCATCAGCAGTAGCTAGAGGTAAGGGAGAGGAGGGAGCCATTTTATCGTCGTCGATAGGTAGCTCAACCGGTGCTACGGCGAAAAAGGTGTTTGGAGAGGCAGGGCTCGACTCGACAGTAGCTGATTCGTGGGGGTTTAAAGGAGCCACTTTGCACGCAATGCTTGCTGGCTCTTCCTGATCTGTGGCAGAGGTGCTCTGCGGCGAAGCGGAGCTCGACTCAGGCACAATTACAGAGACTTCGTTTGCAGAAGAAGGATCGGTCGGGGAGGCGACGATCACTGTCTGATTGGACGAAGCATCAACGGAGGTAGTAGCTAGATCTGCAACTCCTTCGGCTTGTTGAGCAACCGCACCAGCGAGGAGGCCAGATTGGGCATCAGAAACAATCAAATCGGAGTGAATTACCAGATCTACCGCATCAAACAACGGGGGTGGGGACGATTTCGCCGGAGAGGGCCTCTTAGGAGGGTATTTCCCCGGAGACTTCTTGGGTTTCTTATTCTTCATCTTCGCCGCTAGAGAAGGGGGCGTAGATGAATAGAGGGTGAGGAGCCGACGCCTAATAAGACGCCGATGAGCGGCGAGAAGGGACGACACGGTGTAGAACAGAGGAATCACCTTGGGAGTCGCCTAGGAGAGAGAAAAGTTACCGTTTCTCGATAATATTGTCATTTCACAATGGGTTTTTCAATCTCATAAAACCAAACCAATTAAAACCAAACATAACTGAATATATCGAATGGATGTTATTTAAAAAAAACAACAGAATATGGATATTGTTCAGTATACGAACTGATCAAACCAAATAATTCGAAGAAGCTGATTAATTAAAACATATTAGTATATTTATATGTGAATTTTATATAAAATTAAAAATACATAGATAATTTATTTTATTAATATAATATTCATATTTAAAACATTTATTTTAATATTTTCATTTTCATCAAATTAAATAAACTATTTTTGAAATTTTTATTGGTAAATATTTGTATAAAAGATAATTATTTAATAATATTATAATATTACTATTTTCTTACATTTATTTTTAATAGTTAAAAAAACAGATAATATTTTATTTAGAAGTTTGAATACTGGGTGGGATATATAAAAATCTGATTTCTAATAATATAAACTAAAATTTGTTATAGCAGATAAATAAAATTATGGCTTTTACTATAAAACTGAATAAATCGAAATTTTAAGTATATAAACCGAATCAAACTAAAGTAGATTTTTTGTGTGATCCAAAGTAAAATAGATATGATAGTAATATGGTAACTACTCCCTCTCTACGTTTTTTTTTACATGACGTTTTAGAACTTTTGTTTTTTGTTTTGAAATAGTTGTCGTTTTTCAGAAATCAATGCAAAATGTAATGGTAAATGACTTTACTTATCCTTGCATTGTTATTATACATTTCGGTCAACAATCTCAAGTTTCAAGTGGAACAACACAACAAGTACTCTATGTGTTTTATGAGAGATGAAAATTTCAAGCCAATTAACAATTTAATAATTGAAGAAACAAATTAATAGTATTAGCATAATTGTTATTTTTATTCCTTCAAACCACGAAATGATTAAGAAATAGAAATTGGAATCAGTTAAATTTGACTAAATAGTGATGATGATCATAATGATTTACAATAAATTGTCAGCATTGAAAATATAACGAAAATGATAGAAAATGTATTGTATCAACTGTCCTAATCTACGTGAAATGTTCTAAAACGTCATATATAATCGAAGGGAGGGAGTAATATTTATAAACCAAAATATAAAAAAAAATAAAAAATCTAATAGAAATCTAGATTGAACACCCTTAGACTATGGTTATGAATGGAAGGACAGGACAAGTGCAGTTCTCCTGCACGTGTAGTCCTCCCGCAATACATTCACCATTTACGTTTTTCTGTTTTCAAAAGCAGTTTAAGCGGAAGATCTGCATGCAGTTCAATATTTTTGTCGTTTTGTAAAAAAAACGGCATGCAGATCTCATCCGCTAACATTTGGTGGTGTTGATCTGCTTTTTTTTCTTTTTGATAATAAATAATTTTGTTATAGACATTTAACTTTAAATATATATTTATCTGATTTTATAAATAATGTACAATGATTAGCTCAAACTATATAGTTTACACTAATATTGTTTGTGTTGTTTTAAAATTATAAGCATGACGTTCAATCGCCGACAAAACGTAACATTTTCAAATGAAGAATATATAAATCTTCCTACATAAATATCAACATTGGTAAGTAGTTAATATTTTTTTTTATGTTTTAAAATAGTTAATATATAGGTAAATGATTGAAATTTTGTAAATCTATTGTGAGAAGACAATTTTAAATGAAATCTTAACCGAGAACTTATATTTATTGAGTTGTACGATCAAATAATTTTCATGACTAATTACCGTTTCAAATATCTTACACCCACTGGTAGAGAGTTTTCTGGTGGTAAATTTAACCAAAAATTCAATATTAGTGTAACCTACCGGTTCTCTCAAAAAAATTTTGATCACCTAAAAAGAAAATATAAAAAGTATAAGTATCTTATAAAACATTTACATGCATTTCGGCTGATCCTATAACATCAAAAATATTTGTTTAGATATCTAGGTGTAATTTTTATTGTTTTAATATATGATCTATAGTTTGAACTGATTTTGTCATTCATAAGTTATAATAAATTATTTGATCGGTTTGATCTGCTTCTCTTATGTATGTTCCGTTTAATCTGCAGTTCTCCTGTTTGCATTTGTCACTGCTTAATCAATCCCGTTTGAACTGCTTTTACAAACAATACAATTACCCCCCAACTTGACAATGTCTTAAACTCCCACCAAAACAAGGCAAGATAATTTTTCTTTTCTATTCATAAAATAACGTCACACCTGCCATATCTAATCCATGTCTGCAACACAAACAAAAATTTGAATTCCCCCATAAAGTGAGGAGAGAGAGAGAGCGCAAGTAAAATACTGTATACCAATCAATTCCTTTCTTTTGATGCATGAAAAAAGATCTAGATATGACTTCAAAAGAGCCAAATGCACAGCTGGATGCAATCCAAATCCGATGCAATGAAAACATGTTAGCTGTAAAAATGGTCCTACTCTTTCTTTTCTTTCATTATTACACTCAGAATCAATTATTATATTCACTTATTATCTCTCTCTCTCTCTCTCTCTCTCTCTCTCTCTCTCTCTCAAACCAATAAAGTCTCTGTTTTTCTACTCAAAGAGAGGTTTTTTGTAGACATAGAAGAATAAATTCTTGTCCTGAGTGTAGTACAAAGTGGAGCCCCACTGAGTGATGCCCTCACAGCAACGGCTTCATTCCCCAAACTCTCTTTTATCTCTTCTCTTGTTTTGAGTGATCCATCTTTACGAAGATGGGTGTTTTTGTCTACTTATTATTGTCCTGAAATCACACGTAGAATCCAACGTGGCATCTCTCTCCACTGTATGCCAGCTCACTCACACTCCCTCCCCTCTCTCGCATTTTATAAATGTCCTCCTCTCTCACTTGTTTCCTCCACCGAGTCAAGTCTGTGAGACTGTAGAGTGAAAAAGAGAGACATTTAAATACAAAATGGTGGGTATGGGTTGGTTCATGTGTATGATGATGATGGTGTGTGTGATTTCTTGTGGTGAAGCTGCTCCTGGAGCTAAGTTCGAGGACCTTTACCGTTCAAGCTGGGCTATGGATCATTGTGTCAACGATGGAGAAGTCACAAAACTCAAGCTTGACAACTCCTCTGGTACATAATCTATAACCAATCCATTTCTTCTCTCTGTTCTGTTTCCTCTGTTTTGTTTTCCTCTGTTTCTTCTGGTGTTTATGTAAACTCATGTTTGATTCATTGTTTCAGGAGCTGGGTTCGAGTCGAGGAGAAAGTATTTGTTCGGTAAAGTCTCTATCCAGATTAAGCTCGTCGAGGGTGACTCAGCAGGAACCGTCACTGCTTTCTACGTACGGAACAAACAAAAAACACTTTTTCGCTCTGTTTCTTGGGACTCAAATCTTCTTACCATGTTTTCTCCTTTCTTACAGATGTCTTCAGAAGGTTCGAACCACAACGAGTTTGACTTCGAGTTCTTAGGTAACACAACGGGTGAGCCTTACATAGTCCAAACAAACGTCTACGTGAACGGAGTTGGAAACAGAGAGCAAAGACTCAACCTTTGGTTCGATCCCACCACTGACTTCCACACTTACTCTATCCTCTGGAGTAAACGCAGTGTTGTGTAAGTCTTCTTTATACCAAAGTTTTTCTCTTTTTGCTTAGACCCATTTTTAATGATTCTTTCTTTTTATTTAATCACAGGTTTATGGTGGATGAGACACCTATTCGTGTCCACAAGAACCTTGAAGATAAAGGCATCCCATTTGCTAAAGACCAAGCGATGGGAGTGTACAGCTCCATATGGAACGCAGATGATTGGGCAACACAAGGAGGTCTTGTGAAAACGGACTGGAGTCACGCTCCTTTCATTGCTTCTTACAAAGATTTCAAGATTGATGCTTGTGAGGTTCCGACAACAACTGACCTAAGCAAGTGTAATGGAGAAGACCAGAGATTCTGGTGGGATGAGCCAACTGTGTCTGAGTTGAGTCTTCATCAGAATCATCAGCTTATTTGGGTTCGAGCTAACCATATGATCTATGATTATTGCTATGATGCTGCGAGGTTTCCTGTTACTCCTCTTGAGTGCCAGCACCATCGCCATTTGTAGTTTAATGTCCGATCTTGTGTTTTAACTTGGGCAAGAAGTTATTGTGGTCAAGAGTACATGTGGCTCTTTGATGATTCTGTTTATGTATAAATAATCAAATTTCTATTGATTTTGCTGAATTTTAAATTTGGGTTTAAATAGAAAATGCCATATTTGTGGAAACAGCCTCAAACACACTTAACGTTATAACTTTTAAGGTTTTTTTAATGTTTCAAACCCTAATCTCGAGGAAAACAAAAGCTTGATTATGTATTATTGCTTTCTTTAACAATGGAGACAGATCTTTAACAATGGTTTAAGATCTTTGACATTGAAGGCACTACCAATTACCACTTCAACTTCCCTCATTGGATTGTAACATCTCAAAAGTTAAGAGCCTTGAATCACAAGTCATCTCACCTTGGTTTTAGATTACCTCCTTAATCATCAATCCTTGGAAGTTTTCAAAAACTTACTTCACTCGCTTAATCTCTTGTGATTCTGTACAACCAACCTCATCTCTAAGATTTCTTCACAGATCCAAACTTTCCTCTTTTAGAGTAATTAGCTCTAGAAATTGTGCTTAGGACTCAAGGAACTTAGGGTTAGTTGCCTCTTTTCCAAGAATTTACTTGAAAGAACTTTTTGCAGCTTGATAGCTTTAGAGGTTTTTGGTGATAAGCTCCAGAGACTTAAAAGGTTGTGAGTTGTTTCCATTTATACTCAGAAGAGACCATTGTGAAGATTAATACACCAAATCCCAAAACTTTCTTATGGAACTCAGACGCAGTCACTACTAGTGTTCATTCCTTAGACAAGTTAGTTTTTCTGCCGGCAAAGCAAAGAAAAAAAAAAGGGGGAGAAGTAGGGTTATGCAACCAAATTTTACTCAAACTATTCTTTAACATTATATATAAAAATATGTATACAATTTTTCGGTATGTATAGAAGGATCGAGGAGATCATAAACATTATTGTTAATATTGTATATTTATTATATAAGATACTCACATATATTTGTATCTATCTAGTTTAACATGGTATCAGAGCTATAATTATCTAATGATCGGCTTTGTTCCTGGTTTTCAATTTTCTTTAAGCCATAGAGCTTCTTTATTTTGTTTCTATCTTCCAAGTTCATCATGAACCTCTGAATCTAAGGCATTGACCTTCCGTTTATCCAAGTCTACCATAGACTTCTGAATCTAAGCCTAGTGCTTCTATTATTCAAACTTCAATGCTTTTGAATTTAAGCCATAAAGCTTCTTTTGAATTTAAGCTATAAGCTTCCAAATTTCTTTTTCCAGTAATATAATAGAAAAGAAAAGAAAAAAAAACCATTTTCTATATTTAAGGTTTTTTGAAAAAAAAAATTCATTTGCTTTCACTTATTTGCATTGTTTTTTTTTAAAAAAAACAACTCATTAAAAAAAAAAACCAAAAAAAAAAAAAAGGTTCCTTCCTTCTCCACCGATTAATACATTTTTTGGTTACTCCATGTTTTACCTTCTACTGCGTCTCAGCCATGTATTGTCGATCTATGCTCCATCTCCAACAAGCAACACTCCCCTCATGTAAGTGTTTGCGCTACACATAGTCAACGAGAACACAACCACCAAAGGAGGCACATCATTATCATCTCTGTCCATTCACCTCCTCACAACCGACACCACCGTCTTCTCCTACTGATCCAAATACTACAATGGCATGATTACTGAGTCAATCTCAAGCAGCTAATTCCACTACAACTCCATTACCACCTTGAGATTGAGGGGGCGTATAGAAGGATCGAGGAGATCATAAACATTATTGTTAATATTGTATATTTATTATATAAGATACTCACATATATTTGTATCTATCTAGTTTAACATGGTATCAGAGCTATAATTATCTAATGATCGGCTTTGTTCCTGGTTTTCAATTTTCTTTAAGCCATAGAGCTTCTTTATTTTGTTTCTATCTTCCAAGTTCATCATGAACCTCTGAATCTAAGGCATTGACCTTCCGTTTATCCAAGTCTACCATAGACTTCTGAATCTAAGCCTAGTGCTTCTATTATTCAAACTTCAATGCTTTTGAATTTAAGCCATAAAGCTTCTTTTGAATTTAAGCTATAAGCTTCCAAATTTCTTTTTCCAGTAATATAATAGAAAAGAAAAGAAAAAAAAACCATTTTCTATATTTAAGGTTTTTTGAAAAAAAAAATTCAAGGCAGAGGGAAGAGGATGATGAGCAACAACACTGAAGAGGTTAAACAAGAAAATCGAACCAATTAATAAAAATATTCCACAATTTAAGCGATGGCGAGTAAATCAGATCGGTTTCTCAATTCCACTATGACTCGATCAAGAGAGAAATATAGTTTTTTTTGTCCAAAGAAGTGTAGATATTATCAAAGCAAAGATTGCTCCGAACGAATCATAAGAAGATAAGGGAAGCAATCAAAGGTTTTTATTTCATTTTTTAATTAGTTATTGGGAATTAACATGAATGGAAGTGCCATACACGCGCAGAGACATGCGTGTTGGTGAGATATGAGATACATATTTTAAACTTAAAAGAGAAATAACCAGGAAGCAATACGTTCTATTCCCATTGGGTCTTTTCTTTTGAGCCTTTTGTTTCAAAGAAAAATGACAGAACATAACCAAATTTACTTCGGTTTAGTTTAGATCGATTCAACTTTAATGCATGCATGATTTTAAGCTACACAAGTTTCATTCAATAAATAAACCAACGGAAAATTTTATCGTAAGAAATTAGGTTAATTGAAATTCATAAGACAAAAAACAATAAATAATTAAAAATAATTTTATAATTATCTAGCTACTTATATTTATATAATATTTATATATCAAAATAACATAAATATATGATTATAATTAATATTTAAATAAAAAAATCGGGCGTAGCCCGGGCCGACCCTAGTTTATTATATAAGATACATATATTTGTATCTATCTAGCTTAACATTATGTCTTCGGCTTCATCTTTCTTTTCTAATTTTTCTTTCCATAAAAATAATTACGTTTTTCTTTTAATACATTAAATGACCAAACATAAAAAAAAAGAATTTAATGATTATTTATTTTCATATTCGAATTTAATGATATATAATAAATTATTAAGTGGTTCATTTAATGTTACTCTTTTAATAATTATATTAAGATTCGTCCAATTAAAAAAAAAAGTTGAGGAGGGCTCTTAACTTGACATGTAAGTATGCTTCTCAAGGTTGTCATTTAAACAATGCTACATGATTAATATATAGGAGATAATACCATTTCTGGCGTAATGTACTTAAACTCGGAGCAGGTCTTTACTAATACGATTTATGGCGTAAAACACTTCTCTCATAGTGGATCGAATTTGGGAGCACAACAACACCAACACCTGCGCTTAAACTAATTGGCTGTCATATCTGTACTCTCATTGGGTAAATATTTGCGATCTAAAATTTCACTTTTCTAATTTATAAATTATACAATAAATGTATATACTATCTTAAAATTCCGGAAAATTGTATATATATATATGATGTAGATAAAAAAACGTAAAAATTAACATTGAATAACATGTATCTAGATAAAATTCCAACAAAAATCAAAAATAAGAATTTATGCAATATAAACCTAATATCAAATAATTTGAATATTTTTATTATTTTTATCTTCACACCGAAAACAATACAATTCTATGAATGTTCTAGAGAAATAAACAGTGGTCCATTCGATTGACTTTACTCAACTTGAAATGATAGACAATTTATTACTTTAACAAGCCTGAGGACCTTTTATTAAAGGTAAATCTCGAGGAATAGGAGTACACTTAAGGGGATGAGCCATTGTGAAGACCATTCCCGAAAGTCTCGTCCATGTTAACCTTGCCTCCTTCTATTTTCCAATCGAAACACTGAATCATCATTCCAATCGATGTTCCTAAAAAGATATAAGCTAGATTTTTTGCAGGACATGCTCTCCTTCCGCCACCGAAAGGAAGGAACTTGAGTACTACTTTCTCCTTTGTGGCATCTTCTTGTTCTGAAGCTAGAAACCTATCTGGCTTGAAGTCATCAGGATATTCCCAGTAATCAGAATCTCTCATCACAGCATAACCATTAACTACAAAGACATAGAACCCACCCATCACACATCCTTCTTGGAGCCTCCTTCCGAAGACAGGGATTGGCGGATACAATCTTAGCCCTTCTTTGACCACCGCTTGCAAATAAGGCAGGTTTGGTAGGTCTGTTTCATGAATCAACCTTGATTTCCCTACGACGGAATCGATTTCTTCTCTCGTTCTCTCCATAGTGCTAGGATTGTTAATGATTTCTGCCATTGTCCACTGTATTGTTTGCTTCGACGTGTCCGTGCCTCCAAGGAAAAGCTCCTGCAAGTTTAAAACTCCTTTTAAATCAGCAAAATAAATTAGCCTAATTAGTGTGATGTGATGATATTTTTTTGTTTACCACGAACAAAGCCTTGATCTGGTCCCTGGTGATCTTATACTCTGATTTTTCGTCTCCTTTTGCTTCCAACAACACGCCCATCAAATTTTTGTTTTTACTGTCGAAGTACAACTATGCACAAACTGTTACAACTCAAAAATTAATACAACTATGCACAGCCGGTACAACTAGAAAACTGGTATAACTACTTATTATTTTTTTAGTATTGCTTTTAGTGTGCATCACATTTTAAATGTGTATCATGTTTTAAACATTTAGTTTGAAACACTAATGTCGAGTAGTTGTACTAGTTGTACCATTCTTATTTATTATTGAGTAGGTGCATTAGTTATACCAAAATACATCTAAATTTTTGGGTTGACTTGATGATTTATGGGGCTTACAAGTAGGCTGAGATGGAGAAGCCATTGATAGTTCCGAGAAAAGATCGCGTTGAGGGTTCGGTGGAGATGCGGTTTCTCTCTCGCAATTCCAAGTCCACTTGTTTGGATTTGACGAAGACCCACCATGGATACCACCGCTGACCTTCCTCTTCTTCGCCACGACTTCACTCTTCTTTGTCGCATCTTTCTTCTTTTTCACTGCATCTTTCGTCTTTTTCGCTGTGGCATCTCACTTCTTCACAGTAGAGGTCTTCTTTCTCTTCATCGACGGTGGTCACCCTTACTCATCGCCGACGCTCCCTCCTACTTTTTCCAGTGATTCGTGTTTTTTTGGAACCATGTTTGAATACTTTTCTCGTTCCGCATATACCTTTTTGGCCTTGAGAACAAAAATATGAAATGATTTTTTTTGAAAATTGTACAACTAGTATAACTAGTTGAACTTTTAAATAAATCATTATCTAAATCAGATATTATTAAAATATAATATTCATGTATTTGATACATGCAGGCGGGGAAAAATTAGGCCAACATGTCTTATTGGTTCTACATCATCTTTTTTCTAGCATTTTTATACGCTGAAAACAAAAAATAAAGATCACGATATTAATTGTAAAGTTGTAGTAGTTATACAATTTTTCTTGTATCCGTTATATTGGTTATACTAAATATATTTATACTAGTTATATGTCTTTTAGTTGTTCTAGTTGTACTAATTTGATTTTTACTAGTTGTACTAGTTGGAGTTTGTACTAGTTATATAAGTTATACTCTGCGTTCTTCTTTATTTTGAATCTCGTTTGTAAAAGGTGAAATTTGAATCTACATAAGATATAATTGATTAAATATAACTATAGGTTGATCGATTTGAGTTAAGAAAAAAAATTGGTGGATAGTTGAAGATTTTTTTTTATTTTGTTTTAAGGTGAAAGAACATTAATGGCGAAGAAAGGAGGAAGAAGAATATTAGGGTTAAAGTTGGGTCGGGTTTGGGTCAGGATCCGGGTCTTAATCTGGGTAGGATAGTAATGGCATAGGTTAGTAAATATGTTTAAGTTGTTAGGTCTCATGGTCTTTTCTTCCTAATTTCCATTTATTTTTAATTCATTTTTAAAATAAAAAAGCAAGAGGTCAATATTAGATTTTTTTTGACCCCTTGTGGTCTATTCTAGCATTTGATCGGACTTTAATCTCAAATGAGACAAACGGGTGAAAAAAAATCTACAACCACCTATTTTAATCTACATGGAACAATAATTAGAAAATTACAATATTGTCATTAATGAAAGAACAATATGAGCCATTCGATTCTCTTTTCTCTCTTTAAACTAGAGTCGTCGGATCATAAAGAAAGAAGAGATTATGATATTTACGAAAACGCCATTAATGAAGTATCAATCATAGCCGTTAGATCATCTTGTCTACCATTTAATTATAGTCACACAATTACATATATCTCTCCTTCTCTCTATTCTCTCTTAATCTCAACCGCATGATCATTTCTTCCTTCTTCAATTACAACCATAGGATCTTCCTTATCTCATTCTTTAATTCGACTGGGTATAACTAGTATAACTCGTACAACTGAACATGTTAAGAAATTTTATAAACGGTATATAAATGTTATAATCTATATATAATATGTAGCTACTATAATTAACACGACTAGTAAGTCATGTTTTACATATGAAATAAACAAAAAAATATCCTAATTTGTATATAATGATAAAATTTCATATATTTTATTTGAGATTTATCAACTATATTAGTCATATTATAATGATAAACAAACATCAAACATATTTTTGCAAAGCTATGAAGTGAAAATATTGGTACAATCTCTAAACCGAGACATATATAGAAACAATTGATATCATTTTTATTATATATTAAATGAGTATTACTGGTATAACTGGTACAACTTTAACATTTAATAAATTTGACAAAACCAATTTGGTATTCCATATGAGAAAAAATAATCAAATATCTCAATTTGTATGTACTCATAAGTTTCTCTTAATTTATTTGAAGTTTTGGAATTTTTTTTTTGAAAATTATTACAGAACTCCACAAGTTTACATGATCTACATTATACTTTTAAGGTTTTTTTGGAAAACATACATAAAATGAATTTTTACGAAATTGATGATTTCATTGTAACCGGGCAAAGACATGTAAACATAATTAAGTGGTACAACATATGTAATTTGTATTTATTATGTGGTACAACTGATATTTTACGATTTCACTGCCAAATTACAACTATGCACAATTGGTACAACTCAAAAACTAGTACAACTATGTACAGCCGGTACAACTAGAAAACTAGTACAACTACTTGTTATTTTATTTATTATAAATGACTATATTACCCTCGATGAAAATGCATTCTCAACCATTAGATCTTCTTACCTCTTATAATTTGAGGCACACGATCTTTCTTCTCTCCTTCTCTCTTTCGGTTGGGACCCACTTCCTCTTTCTCTCAACCCTAGATCATTTTTCCCTTGTTCGATCATGGCCACACGATTTCTATCATTTGTATGTGTATAACTAATATAACTTGTACAACTAAACAAGCGAACAAATGATATAACTAGTATTTACGTGACACGACTAATAAATCATGTTTTCCATATGAAATAAACAATAAAATATCTTAATTGGTTAATGGTGACAAAATTTTGTTTATTTTAATTGAGAGTTTTCAATATTTTGTTTTATTTACCAAATGGAGATGCGGTTTCTCTCTCGTGGTTCCAAGCCTGCTTTGTTAAATTTGATGAGGACCACCGTGGACACCACCATCGAGCTTCCTCTTCTTCGTCATGACTTCACTCTTCTTTGCCGTATCTCTCTTCTTCTTCTTCACAGTGTATTTCTTCTTCTTCGTTGCGCCACCTCTCTTTTTCACAGTAGTGTCCTTTTTGTTCATCGCCAGTGAGTCATTCTTACTCATCGTCGACACTCCCTCTTTCTTCTTTTTCAGGTGACTCGTGTATTTGGAACCATGGTTAAATTTTTTTATGGCTCCGTATCTACCTTTTTGGTCTGGAGAAAAAAAAGATGAAGATGGTTTTTTTCCGAAAATAGTACAACAAGTATAACTAGTACAACTTGTAACAAATCATTATCCAAATCAAATATTATTAAAAATATACTATTCATGTATTTAATACATGAAGGCGGGGAAGATTAGACAAACATGTCTTCTTGGTTCTACATCATCATTTTTTTATCATCTTCGTATGCTGAAAACAAAAAATAAAAACCACTATGTTAATTGCAAAGTTGTACTGGTTATACATGTTTTACTTGTATCAGTTATAATGGTTATACTCAGACTATTTATACTAGTTATACTCATTGTAGTTGTACTAGCTGTACCAATTTTAGTTGTACTAGTTGTACTAGTTGAAGTTGTTCTAGTTGTCTTAATAATACTTTGCGTTTCTTCTTTATTTTCAATCTCGTAAGTAAAAGTTGAAATTTGATTCTAGATAAGTATAATTGATTAAACATGACTATGAGTTAGATCGATTTGGGATAAGAAAAAGAAATTTGGTGGATTATTAAAGAAATTTTTTGATTTTGTTTTAAGGTGGAAAAATATTAATGGAGAAAAAAAAGAGGAAGAAGAAGAAGATTAGGGTTAAAATTGGGTCGGATTTTGGGTCTGGATCTGGGTCAAATCTGGGTAGGATAATCATGACATAAACTAGTAAATATGTTTAATTTTTTAGGTTTTATGGTCTTTTACCCCTATTTTTTATTTATTTTTAATATATTTTTGTATTAAGAATATAAGAGGTCCATTCTAGATTTTTTTGATCCCTTTTGTCATATACCAATCTCATTTCAATCTCATTTGATCCCAAAATATCGGTGGTATTTGCAAGATCATGCAGAATCTTTGTGAAATTAAGTGATCGGTTACATACATAGGTTGGTGTTACCGTATTGTCCTTGATCTAGTTTAATAATATATGACGTGTCTAGACGAACTACTGCATAGGTCTGTAATAGGAGATGGCCGATTGTAGTTGTGTTAGAGGCTTCTCCAAGAACATGTTCTTTTCAATTAAATGTATTAGTTATTTACTGTTTAATATGTGGTTATAGACAGACGCATATATTTATCAATAGTAAAAGAAAAAATGAGAATACAACCCTAAGAAAATCTATTGTGGGAAACTATCGAAATTGAGCTATATCACCACTAACTCAACCGGATAAAAGAGAAGAGACAGACTTCCACACCGCCGTTCTGTCACTGTGTGGAACATCAGCTCCGACCAGAAACAAAATCAAGCTAGAAAGCTGATTTTTTTTAAAAGCTCGTTATTTGGTTGAAATTGATTAAGAACTTAGAAATATTGACAAGTATTGTGGCATTTTGGTTGAAATTGATTAAAATTCTGTAAATATTAAGAAGCCTTGTTTTTGATCGTCTTTTGGTTGTAATTAGTTTTTCTATTAAAGATTTGTAAGTTTTGATAGTAAAAATGAAAAAATGAAGCTTATACGAAGAAAATCAATGTTGGCTTCGATGGAGAGTTACAGAAACTGATAAATCCCGAAAAGAAAAAAATGAGTTAATTACAAAAGAGCTACTCATTTAAATATTTATTTTTTAAAATAAGTCAAGCGAGCGTTAAATCCGGGATTAGTGTGTGTGTGTGTTTTTACAAGGCGTGTTACCAGTAGACCAAGTGTATATAGTTTGTTAAACTCATAGAAGCATTTAATTATTCGTAAGTTTAAATTTTAAAATAAAATACCTTCATATCCGGTTTAATCTCTGATTACAACATTGATACAGTCGACATCAATGAATAGTAAATGGCACAAGTATTACGAAAACATCATGTATATCCGGTTATTAACAAGTGTTGCCAGTTATATTTTTACAACACCGGGTATACGTCAACTAAAAAGGATAATAATGCTGCTAGATGTAAATTGATGATATTACATGACTTGCATAAGTGTGAGGTCATTTGAATAAAGTAATGTGTTGAGTATGTATTATAACCGGATAAGACAAAAATAATCTGGATTAAACCGACAATATCCAAAAAATAATTTATGTATATGTATTATAATAGAACCGGATAATGCAAAGATAATCCGGGTTATGACAATAATATCTAGAACATGCTTTAGGTATTGTAATGTGAATGCATATTAAGACAATATAATGATTATAAGTTTGAGTGTATAAATATAAAAGATAGAGTATATGTACTCGTGATTCCTAACCGGATGTTGCACAATTAATCAAGAAAAAACTTGCTAGTTGATATATTAGCCAAGCTAAGCATGTTGGAAATGACTTTATGCATGATTGAGTCTGCTCGATCCAAACTCGTCAGCATGTTCCCAAGATCCTCTACCTTCTCTGTGTTGTGGTTCATATCATAATCATCAACAACCTCATATCATTCTTGAAACTTCGGACAAAACATACAAACATTGTCTGTTTCAAAGATCCTACATGAAAAACATCAAAACTTAAGATTATATGAAAAGCAGTAAGAACAACAAATGTGCATATAAGACTAAAAGTTCTTGTTGAAGCTACCATAATCCTTTAAGAGCTGTTCAAAATGAGGCTTACAGTACAAGTCACATTCCATTGATGAATATTTTCTGAGCTGAAAAGTCTAGGAAAAACTGTGACTTTGCACCATAAAGTAACAATATCATTCACACTCATAGCAACCTACAACAACATGACCAAACCAATAATTTAAGATTGGAAAACAGTACTAATAACAGTCACACAAGACTCAGAATTGATTGTGTTACCAAGTCAATTCCAATGGAGTGATTAAAGTCTCAAAGGCCAACTTAAGTTTAGATCCTACACCATCTGTACCAGCTACGAGATAATAATCACCTGCTCCTCACAAACATAGCCAAAACCAAGGAAACAATTTGAAAAATTAAAAATTTAAACATTCTCATCATGAAAGTTTGCAGCTTTATAATATATATTTGTACCTAGTGGAAAGAGACCACAAAATCCATCCATTCCAAGAGCCATGTTCGCGATTCTTTTAATGAGCCCAACCCGACATCAATATCAAACACTGACTGAGACTTTTCGGTTTTGTTGTCTTTCTTCCACAATTATAAAACATTTATTTTTAGGTTCTTCTGGGGAAAGCTGGCAGAGAGAAGCGTTGGAAATTGTGAAATGGAGGAGAATGATATGATTGAAGGAATCAGAAGCGGAGGAGAAGTAGAAAGAGGAAGAATAAATACTACAACAAGAGTAGAGTAATTAACCAACGAAGTTCAAGCAAACAAGATAAATAGTTAAAAAAAAAAAAACAGTGAAAAAAGAATATTACTAGAGAGAGACTGAGAAATTTAAAGAGAACTTCTTGCACATATCAAAAGACAAGCAATAGAACTGCTAAGATCAACAAATCCAACATAATATGTCTCCAACACCTGATAATAAAACACTAATCAAACATAGAGAATGCGAAATCCAAATCTGATAACCAAAAAAGAAGAATTCAAATTAACCTTAAATATTTGTGCAAGTAGGAGAAACAAATCACAGAACTAAATGTTGACAACGCCATAGCAGCTCCACCTCCATGGATTATTGCATCAATTAACCACAAAGATAGGCATAATAAATTTTGGGAAGGTGCTATACTTTTTTTGGAGTAAAGAAATTTCTGTATAAAAAAAGAAAATAAATTGCTATACAATGACGATAGAGACAAGTGATGATGAAGGAAAAAATGGGAGAAGTAGATAAAAGCTAGTGAAATACAATTTTTTATATTAATGTTTCTCTAGCTATACGTCAGCTAATGGTACGGTCAGAGCTATTTGCACACCTAGCCGTAGGGTTGATATCACTCAAATTATTCTAAGAAGTGAATTACTCTCTCAAATAAAAAGTTCAGTTGTAGTACTTAGGGATCGAATCCACAGAGAGCCTAGGATTACAAAATAGATTTATAGTCTTCGAATTAAAGCTAGATTTATTGGTTTTTAAACCAGTAAATGAATTGGCAAGCAAAGTTATTGCTCGATTGATTTTTTTTTTGAGGTTGTTAACAGTTGGGATAATAGCTAGATTCAGGTATAATCTCAGGTATAATAAGTAAATGACTTAATTTGTGTGTTTTTGGGTTTTATTGATATAATTGTTCTCGAACTCAAACTCAGATATAATCAATTGGATTATCTAATCTGGATCTCGGATTTCAACTGTCGTATGTTAACCGCAAGAAAGTGTCGACCGATGATTCGTAAAGAATATCGGTCGATACACCTTTCAAAATATCGATCGACAGAACTATTGTTGCGTCAATCGATGCTTCTTCCAGAAAGCTTTACGTACATGTTTGATTTGTGTTCTCCAATTTTCTAGACCAACTCTCGTCTGTATCTAGTCAGTTAGATCATACTAGTTTATTTTCAGGTATTGAGTCAAGCAATGGCTTGATCTCAATTAATCCTAAGATCTAAGTTTAAAGGGTGATCAATCCTAAACTTAGCTTTAAGAACAACTATACGAAGAACTATATTTTTAAACACCCTAGCAACAGTTTAAGTTAGCATTACATGTATCAGCCTATTGAGAAACCTAAATCCAACAGTAAGGACTACTCAGACAAATTCATAAGGCACCTAGTTATGATGGTCTAAACAATACTTAAATAAAATGAATAATAAAAGTAAGCAATAAAGTAAATGAAAGCAAAGGAGTTCAAGATCTTCTCTGTTTTGCAGTTCAGATCTATCTCTCCTATCCTAAGCTCTCTCTCCAATGGTGGTTTGTTGCTTCTTTCCAAACTAGGTCACCAAAAGATTTCTAGCCAAGTATGCCTATAAAATGATACAAAACCCTAATAATATAGCCTAACAGGCGGCCAGAAACTTAGAATGTAATTATTGAAACTTTTGTGAAACTTGCAATCTTCTAATTTTGTCATTAACTCTCGGGTAGCTTCGCCTTCGATCGATGAGAAGAGCTTTTTATCGATCGATATTTTTTGGTAACCGTCGGTCGATATTCTGATAAATAATCGACTATCTCCTATTTCCAGCAAAGCTCAAAAGGTCTCCAAATAGCTCCAAATACATCATTTTCCTATAGTAAGTACCCGAACCTGTAGTTGCTCTAAAAAAGGTTCAAATGCATATGAAAGACTCTAAAAACATGTATAAACCATGGATAAAAGTTGGTGAAATCCATGGTCCATCAAGGGTTAATGTCGGGATCTAGAATTTCTAATAGTGTCTTTTCCATTTACCTAATCTATATTATTAAAAGAGAAGTACCCATTTGAAAATGTTCTTACTTCATTAATTAAACTTCCTATTTTTTTACTTGTCTTTTTCAGTTGCATTTATGAAATATCCTAAAACGAATAAAACTGCCTAATTTATTACATGTCTTTTCAATTACATAAATGAAATATGCTTAAATGAATTTAAACTTCCTATTTTATTGTTTGACTTTTTCATTTACCTTAATGAAATATCCTTAAATAAATTTGGACGTAATGTCATTTAATCAACAAAAAAAAACTCATGAGTTATCCTTACGTGCATAATTTTAATAATGGAGATTTTAAAAAACGTGCATCATTAAAATGTTACCTAAAACATACAGCACTAATATATAACATGCATCAATAAAACTAGAATTTGACTCACACAATTGTACGGATATTATTTTCAGTTGATTAAATTAAAAAATATTTATTTATTCAAAAAATATTTAAGAATG